>NW_027168638.1:0-292500 GCF_036898095.1 Palaemon carinicauda
CACTCACACACTGGGCTGAGCATCTACTTTGCTTTTGGCTTGGTGGAGAACGGACATTGCTGCTCTCCTGCTCCCTTACCTTTTTGACTTGCCATTGAGTGATAGCTTTGAATTATTCTTTGTATGTGCCGTAACTGGAATACGAACCTACCCTATTCAATAGGGGTATTACTTTCAGTGAAGCTGAAATGACGAGCCATTAAGATTTAGTAAGGTTTAACTTGCCATTCCGCTAGTTAGCAGGCTGGGGGGGGGGAGCTTGCTACCGCTCCCCTCTCACACACCGGTGATTTAATTTATTTTGCTTCTGGCTCGGATGGTAAACGTTGTTGCTGCTTTTCATCCTCACCAAGTTATATTTTGAACTGCCGTTAGTGCTTTTTGTTTATGCTTTCTCTTCAATAGTGTTTGTTTGTGTTGACTTGTGCAACCATGCATTCTTGCCTTGGACTTGAAGGCCAACCCTGGCGGACCTTCATGTCAGCCATGGGCACTGACTGCCACACCCTTTCTCCCACCTGCTGAGGTCAACGGTATGATTGTGGTAATGAGTGCAATGAGCGTCGGGAGTGGTCTGCTTCCCAGTGGGAAAGATTTTGGCGAGGGCGGAAGAAGAAGTCAAAGCGGGATATTTCTCTTTCGAAGGTTCCTTTGTGTGAAGGGAAAATAACAAGATCTCTTCTTCTGTCTACCTACCTTCCTCCAAAGCTCCTACTCGTTCGGGTTCTTCTGAGAGACCGTCGAGCAGTAATGTAGACTTTAATTTTTGCCAACCCTTGTGCTTAAGAGATGGTGTTGTTTCCCCTAGCGAAGTGGCCCCACCTCTCCCCCCCGGGTAAGGCCTTGTCTATGGGCTCTGTGTTACAGGTGTGGTCGTCCTTGCGGCTCCCGGGTCCGCAATGCGAGTGTGCAGCCGTCGTTGACTTCTGAGTTGGATCCTCTAATTCTTGTCGATGTTGTGGTGTCAGAGGCGTCTTCTGTGGCCGCTGTCGACGCCCCTGACCCTCTAGACTCTCCTGCTGTTGCTGACGACTACGTTTCCCCTGTTCTGTCCATCCTTCGAGGGGGAAACTAAGTCCATCGTCTGTGTCTCATATGAGTGGTTCTCCCGTCGGGTGAGTTCTCTCATAGAGACTCCTCTTCGGAGGATTGCTAATCAAGGTCAGCTTGCTGCTCAAGGTCAGCTTGCTGATCCCATGTCGCATAGCTCTCCCTCTGCTTTGACTTAAAGGTTGCCCTTCACCATCATTGAAAAGGCCCTTCAGCCTTGTTTTCACAGCCGTCGCCCACAGAGGAGCTGCCGCTTCAGTGGTCTTCTGGCCCTCGACTTTCGCCCTTTCCTGGTCCTTCTCCTGACGACGCTGCGGCTAGTCCTCGTACTTCAGCCCTGGACTCTTCTGCGTATCGTTCACGATCGCCATTGGTGGATGTTCGCCCTTCCAAAGGGCACATCCCTGTTCCAGTTCGACATTCCAGTCGACCTCCTGACCTGTCGTTACTGTTCCCATCTCCTGTACATCCTCGGATGTTCTACCTAAGTGTAACGGAGCGCAACTCTCTCCAGCTTGCCAGCTCCTCGCAGTGCACCTGTACTCTCCAACAGCACGTTAGCGCCAGCCTGCACTCAAAACTCTTTCCTGAAAGTCTTTCTCTCCACTGAGTCAGCGCTCTCCAGAACATTAACGTTCCCTTGACCGTTAGCCTTCTCCTTCTCATCCTCTGCCCCTTCCAATGATCCAGCGATCTCCCGATTGCCAACGCTCTCCAGCACAGCCCTGTCCTTCCAAAGAAGTAGTCTTTGCCAGCTCGCCAGCACTCGCCAGTGCAACTCCACTCTCCAGCTCAAGCTCGTTAGCGCTTCCAGAGACATCAGTGCTTTCATGCGCAGCCTCGGTATCAGGCTCACCAACGCTCTCCTGCTCGAAAGCGCTCTCCAAATCAACAGCGCTCTCTTGTACGTCACCCCACTCCCAAGCGCCAGTGGTCAACTGTGCAATAGCGCTCTTCTGTGCCAAAACTCTCTCCAACTCACCAGCACCCTTTGGCTCGCTGGCACTCTCCAGCTTATCATTGCTCACCTGCGCGCCAGAGCTTTCCTACGAATTTACCGGAAACTGCGCACCAGCATCATCCTTTGTGGCGTCTACTGCGCGTTCTCTAGAAACCGCACCAGCATCATCCTGCTCAGCGTCTTACTGCACGCTATTTTTCTCATGTGTGCTCTCCGGGCCGCTAGCGCTCACTGTCCCACTTGCGCCATGGCCATGAGCGGGTTCTACAGGCTCCTAGGTTTTAAGGAACATCGAGTAGACGGCTCACCATCGCATCATTCCCCTCCCTGCAAAGGCATTATAGCGCGACCGCCGAGGAAAGGAGGAGGGGTCTCCACAGAAGGGTTCAGGATCCCAAAGCTGCCTTCCTAAAAGGTGGATCCATCAACAACAGAGACTCCTCTCAGGGAACTGTCGGTCCCTTTCCCTTCAGGGCCTTCAGGGGATCTGTCTGACAGTGCGTCAGTCAGTCAGGGCTATCTGTCAGAGCAGTGATGCAAGCCTTCAAGCCTGCTCTGTCTGCCAGCTCTTCAGAGCATTTTACAGCTATAGCAGACCTACTGTAAGGAACCACAGCTTCTTCTCCCCTGAAGAGGAAGAAGGTCTCAGATGTGTTTACTTGCCCTAGGGTAAAGCTGACTCCTATTAGGCTATCAAGGTCTGCTCGTGCATCTTCCACTGGACACTGTCTTACCTCACCTCTACCGAGGGGGTAATACAAGGGAGGGGCTTCCTCTCTTCCACCTTCGGAGGAAGTTTCCCCTCGCACGGAGAGTTCACCACTGATGGAAGTCAGGAGGGACATGACAATGCAGCTTTCGATGCTTGAGCCCTTCCTCCTTCCACGAAAGAAACTGAAGGACTCCAAGACTCTTCCTAAGTCCTCTTCAAGAACCTCCAAGTCTACAGATGCAGCCTGTCACTGGAGGGATGTGCGCGACCCACCTGGAGAAGAGCTCTCGGGGGTGGAAAAAGGAGACTTCGCTGCAAGTCCAAGTCCAACGTCGGAAGGAGAGCAGAAAGAGTCGGACCATGCATTCTGTCAGGTTCTGACTCTCATCAGGGTTCTCAATGGGTTTATCAACTGAGAGAGCAAAGACACGGTGTCTTTTGCACCTAGAAGCCCTCAGAGACCAGTGCATCCTTGCCTTGGACTCAGGGCGTGAAGGGTGCCAGGGCTACGATCATCCTACAGCTCTTTGAGTTCTCCTCCTCACAACGTTCCGGCTCTACCACCAAGCTTCTCCCACCTCCTGTCTGCAGCAGAGGAGCTATTCTGAGATCTTAGACGTGCCTCGTCCAACTCCTCTTCTCCCCATACAGGCTACTTTGTGGCTTGATGTTTGGTTATGGACCTTGGAAATCCTGGTAAGAACTGAGGATTTCTCAAAGAAATTTACCAGGGTTCTCACCATTACTCCCACCTTTACCAGGCTTCTGGGAGTCTCCTGCTTGAGGTGGACCCTTTGCTTCCTCGCCTGTTCTGGTAACTAACCCCTTTAGTCCGCTAGAGACTGCAGACAGTGGACTAAGGGAGCAGTTCTTGGGTAACCCGGCCAAAGCCAGTAGGCCAGAAATGGCTCCAGTAGCTACAGCCGAGGCAGTTCCCCTCTCTCCTCAGCAGCATTTAGTTCCACTCTCCAGGCCGGCAAACGACAGTGCTAAACATCAGTCTAGCTGGTGGTAGTGGCTCTCAACAGTTCCTGCACAGGTAGTGGCACTCTACAAGAAGGGGCAGAGGCACACTCAAAGGTACTCTTCGGGACAGTAGATGGCAGTGTCCCCCTCCAGGGCAGCAGACGGCAGTGTCCCCCTCCATGGCAGCAGACGGCAGTGTCCCCCTCCAGGGCAGCAGACGGCAGTGTCCCCCTCCAGGCCAGCAGACTGCAGTGTCCCCCTCCAGGCCAGCAGACTGCAGTGTCCCCCTCCAGGCCAGCAGACTGCACTGTCCCCCTCCAGGCCAGCAGATGGCAACAAGCTTGGACCTTTCTCATGTCACAAGCTGGGTACTTTGTTTGAATACTTAGACATTACCGAAAATGCTCTTTCTTGGTGTTAATTGCTAAGAAATTTGCATCAGAAACCTAATGGGACTGTATTTTGAAATAGGACTTTTATATTTTATTTCTTTTTTTGGGGTGTGTGGGTGTCCTAGGAAAAAACCAGGTACTTGTGTTTTGTATTGATATAGGGGTTGCCAATTAGCGGGAGGCTTTTTTTTTCAAATAATTTTTCAGTCTTGTATTGTTTTTCAATTCTTATTCCATGTCATAGCAATGAACTTTTGTTACTAAGTCGTCTTCCCTTCGTTCAAGTATCCCCAGTACATGAAGACAGATGCCCACTTACAAGATGAGGAAGTCTTCAGGTGGACACCTCGTCCCTGTCTCTGATCTGGGCGTTTTATCAAGGCAAGGGAAACCAGTCTTCTTTCCTTGGCCCCCATCTCTCCCTTCTGGCCTCGGAAGGACTGGTTCCCAGACTTTTTTGAGGTCCTAGTGAACCCTCCTGTTAGATTGCTAGAGAGACCAGATCTACTCAAACAGCCTCACTTTCATTGTCTTCATCAGGGGCTCCACATGCTTCTTCATGCTTGGAGCCTGTCAGGAGGTTCTCAAGGTAAAAAGGCTTCTCATCTAGTTAGCCTAAGCCATGTGATGCTCTACATGTCGATTTTATAAAGTCAAATGGGCAGTTTTTTTTTACTCTAGTGCCAGATGAAAGTTCATTCTTCTTCCAGACCCTCTCAGCCTAAAATTGCAGAATTCCTGGTCCATCTTCACAGGGATGGAGGGTATCTGTAGGTCTTAAGAAGGTACTGGACAACACAAAGGCAACCAGAAAGAAAAAACTTATGTTAGTAATGTGAATTTGCCATAAGAGTAGAACCAAAGCAAAGGCAGAGGGAGAGATAAGGAAGAGTTTGTGGTAAATGTTCCTGTCTGTGCAAGATTACTATAAAGCCTTTTGCTGTTCATAATTCTGGAGGAAGGCTCAGAGTTGCATAGCAGTATTAGCTAGACAATTTTGATGGTGACTGGAGAGGAAGTACAGTAAAGGAAATAAGACAATGGATGAAATGTCTTTGTCTTTTTCAAGAGCAAGGGGAAAACTATTTAAAGAATGAAACCAATAATGTCACAGGAAATACTGTGGATGATAGAATCTACAGAGGATATGAGATTTTTAGATGCCTGAAATGTGTAACAAGAACAGATAGAACACAGATCAAAGTCTGTGATTTGTATGTTTAGGAAAAATGAAAAGTACATAACTTTATGAATTTATTTTATTTTTTAGAAAGCTCCATTAATTTTATTGAGTTTTCCTCTTCTCCAACTAATTGTAGTTTTCTTTTCTTCCAGACTTTTCATCTCAAAGGAAGGAATCATCCACCTCTTGCTGCTAAAGCTTGTAAGCTACTGAAGGTATACGCCAGAGACGTAAGACTGGAAAAGAAAGGGTCATGTTGGAAGATTTTGTTGTACAGTATGATGTCTGAGAATAGGAAGTTTAGTCTTAATTTCCTCTTTGAAGTCTATTGAAAATAATATTAAGGGGTGTTTCTTCTTATGATAGGGAGAGGATGATGAATTCTGAACCACCTTTTGAATTTTCAATGAAAAGTGAAATTGAAGATTTATTTTTACCTGCAGTCGATCCAGAAAATAATGATACGTCTGGCAGTGTTGCTCTCTTTAATGATGGCGCTCTTTTCTTGGATCCAAAAATGGAAGTCAAAGTAGAGCCAGAAATATTTGATTCCAGCGAAAGCAACTTGAAAAATTCCTACGAGTACGATGCATCAGTGAGTGAAAACGGTTCATTAAGTTGTAAAGAGAATGTCGATGATGAGGAAAGTGTAGACACTTACTTAGGGACAGCTGTGAAAGAGGATAAAGGAAAAGAAAAAGAAAGACTTTCATGTGTAATCAGTGGAAGAGAATTATTACAGAAAGATATTTTGAATCAAGAGGTGAATCAAATAAAGGAGAAGCAGATAAAAAAAAGGATCTTTGGTAATGTTAACTCCAATGCTCTAGCTAGAAAGCGATGCACATGCAGTGAATGTGGGAAAACGTTTTCTAATAAATATAATCTTGCAGTGCATTTAAGAAATCACACTGGAGAGAAGCCATACAAATGTAATGTCTGTTGCAAAGCATTTACTTGCAAACAATATCTCACTGACCATTTAAGAATTCACACGAGAGATAGGCCATATAAATGTAATGTCTGTAGCAAAACATTTAATACAAAATACTATCTCACTATACATTTAAGAATTCACACGGTAGAGAAGCCATACAAATGCGATGTCTGTAGCAAAACATTTGATACAAAATACTATCTCACTATACATTCAAGAAATCACACGGGAGAGAAGCCATACAAATGCAATGTCTGTTGCAAAACATTTACTTCCAAACAAAGTCTCACTAACCATTTAAGAATTCACACGGGAGAGAAGCCATATAAATGTAATGTGTGTAGCAAAACATTTAATATAAAAAAGAATCTCATTCCACATTTAAGAGTTCACACAGGAGAGAAGCCATACAAGTGTGATATTTGTAGCAAAACATTTATTACAAAACAGTGTCTCACTACACATTCAAGATTTCACACGGGAGAGAGGCCATACAAATGTAATGTCTGTAGCAAAACATTTAATACAAAATACTATCTCACTAGACATTTAAGAGTTCACACGGGAGAGAAGCCATACAAATGCAATGTCTGTAGCAAAACATTTAATACAAAATACTATCTCACTATACATTCAAGAAATCACACGGGAGAGAAGCCATACAAATGCAATATCTGTTGCAAAGCATTTACTTGCAAACAATATCTCACTGACCATTTAAGAATTCACACGGGAGAGAAACCATACAAGTGCGATGTCTGTAGCAAAACATTTATTAAAAAATCAAATCTCACTATACATATGAGAATTCACACGGGAGAGAAGCCATACAAATGTAATGTCTGTAGCAAATTCTTTATTTCAAAAATATATCTCACTAAACATAAGAAATCACATGAGAGATCTATTCCAATGTCATGAATGTGGCAAAAACATATAATTTAAAACAGAGACTCTATAAACATTTAAGAACTCACATGGAATAAAAACCATTCATGTGCACTGACTGTGGTAAAGCATTTTGCATTGAAGGTTTCCTCAAGAATCATCATAGAAGGAGGTGCTATAAAATCTGATATTGTGATCTGGAATAAAGGAGAAAAAACAGCAAAGATTATAGATGTGAGAGTTCTTACCCCTTCGCACGATTGCCCAGGCTGTTAGCTCTCAATGTCGACGAGGTGACATGATGCCTCCAAACAGCTCATGCGAAGCACAGAGTAACACCTCAGGTCAGGCACTACCCAGTTAGATTTTTAGACTTGCACCCACCTAACGGTGAGTCTCCACTGTAAATATCGTTAGGGTTTGTATGTAGTGCAGTAATAAATGACAAATTTGGAAAATATTTGCATTTTCCCTATGTATACAATCTTGGAGCTCAGTGACTTTCAGTTACAAGTGGTGGTGTGAGCAGAGTGGTTGGTCCAACTCTCGCTCTCCCTTCGCTAAGTAGCTAAAAGTTTTACAGCTAGTTCCAGCTGTTGCCAAAATGCATCTCCAGTGTAAAGAGATCCAGTTTTGTATAGTTAGGAAAAATAGAAATTATTTGCAAATTTGTCATATTAGCCTAATTATTACTATTAGAAGCGCCAAGGTGCGAAAGCAAATTGCCACTAGCCCAAGGGACCAAATAGTTGACAGTCTGGTGCAGTGAAGAAATAGAAATGTAAAGCATAAACTATATAAGAGAAAAATGAGATTATTTCAAGATAGATAACAATGTTGAATAAATAAGCCTTATAAAAACCAGGAAATGAAACATCGTTAACAGAAAAACATTTGTATCAAGTTTGAACTTGTAAATATCTACTGATTCAGTTGCAGGGGCAGTAGTTGATTGGCTTGGTCACAGCCTAAATAAAGCTTAGAGAATAATATACAGCATTAAGCCTTTTGAAAGAATGCTGGTGACATTGTCTCTTTTTGAAAGTAATACTGGATGATTCTACCTGCTTCTTGTACTGTAGTGAAGTTGTGAATGTTAGCGGGAAGGAAGATTTAAAAGCCAGTCTGCTCATATTGGAATATGAAGCCACGCAATTATTTACAAAGTACTATGGTATGGAGATAGCTTCATTTTGGTTGTTTGAATATAAGTATAGTATTAAGGTAGAAAAGTATCATTATTTTTTAAGATTTATGTGATTTTCTTGATGTGATCTCTTTTGTGGTCTTAGTGACTAGTTTAGGTTTTATAATTTTCCATTGGATTGTCCTTGAGAGGAGAATCTTCATTAAAATATCTAACTATTTGGTTTCTCTTTCATTTCCACAAATGCTCTTCTCAAACATTTCAATCTGCATTGGTCTCTCTGGAGAGAGAGTTTCTCGTTAAATGATTTTACAGCATTCTTAGTACAGTACTGTATTCAGGTTTCACAAGAATGAAGTTAAGATTTAAAGATATTTTGCTGAGTAATATTCCAAGTCCCAGGGCTGGGTCTTGTGGGTAAAATCCATAACCCAATTTATTTAAGAATAAATTCTACAGGTTTCAGTATTAATGTGAGTTTACAAAATTGAATATTTGATGTTGTTAATTATCCCTTTTACCCCCAAAGGATGTACTGGTACGTTTCACAAAAGCCATCCCTTTACCCCCATGGACGTACCGGTACGTCCTTGCAAAAAAATGCTATAAAAAGTTTTTCATATTTTTTGATAATTTTTTGAGAAAATTCAGGCATTTTCCAAGAGAATGAGACCAACCTGACCTCTATGACAAAAATTAAGGCTGTTAGAGCAATTTAAAGAAAATATACTGCAAAATGTGCTGGGAAAAAAATAACCCCCTGGGGGTTAAGGGTTGGAAATTTCCAAATATCCCGGGGGTAAAAGGGTTAAGTATTATGAATAGAACTTACTTGGCAGTTATATATACATAGCTAATAATCTCTATTTTGGCAGAATTTTTCTAAACGTGGCAACCGCCTTGTGGTGGTTGGATGGTAACACCCGTTAAAGGGTGGTAGGAGGAATCATTCCCGTTTTCTGTTTTTCAGTTCATCTCTGCCGGCCGGATTGACAACACTTTGGTCCGTCATTAAGAGTTTTTCTTCGCTTTACCTGCTCGGTGTACCAGTCTGCTTTTTGGTGAAGTACTCTGATTTGGGGTTTTGGCGATCGTGGTTTTTGTTATCTCTTTACCTTTTTGCTGTTTTTATTATGAGTGAAAAAAGTCATTACCGTGTCTGTACGAATGAGGAATGTAAGGTGAGACTACCGAAAATGGCGGTAGACCCTCACACCGTGTGTTTGAATTGTAGGGGTTTTGTTTGTGCCCTTAATAATAGGTGCGGGGAATGTAAAGTTTTGGATGAGAAAGATTGGTTGATTATGAAGCGCTATGTGAGTAAACTAGAGCTCGATAGAGTTAGGCTAGGTCTATGTCTAAGTCTGTTAGTGGTAAGGAAGACGAACTTAGTGTAGATTTATCTTTTGAACCTATAATTGATTCCTCTTTGGAAGTTGATCCTTCCCTTGAGTTAGTAACTCCTGCACCTCCTTCAGGATCCGTATCTACGGATGACCCTCGGTACGCTAGCCTGGCTGCCGAGTTGAAGGCCATTAAAGAACAACTGGAGGCCTTTAAAGGTAAGGAAAGTGAAAGTGCTTGTGTTAGTGCAGTGGAGGTGGCGACTGACCGAACCTGTCATTACCCTAGGCCTAGACCTCTACCAAGCTCCCAGGACCAAGGGAGAAGGTACTTCGATGACCGAAAGGGGGTGAGAGGTACGTACCCTCGGTCAGCCGTCGCCTCAGACAGTCCTGTTGTCGATTCCCAGTCTGCTCTTGACCGTCACGGGAAAGACGTGTCAGATGTGTTGCTCTCTTCTCCGAATTCGTCCAGACGTAAATGAAAGTTTGAAGCTTCAAGACCTACTAAGAGGAGATGGAACCGCGACGAACGGTCTCGTTCTTTCTCTCCCGGTTCTAGCAGTTATGAACCTTGTCCGTTGGAGGATGATTTCGACTCCGTGCCTGTGAAAAGGGCGAAGCCTAAGCCTACTGCCGAAGATCCTCCCCCTTCTACGAGTGTTATTCGTCAGCCCTCCCCTTTGGGGCCGCAAGACCCAGCTGATGTTGCTAAATCCTTTATGTCTGTCATGCAGGAACAACTTTTTACGTTAGTGCAAGCATTTAGCCTCCCCCACGCCCAGTCTGATAGACGTAAAGACGACTCGTTACCTATTAAGAAGTCTGCTTCTAAGAGAGAACGGAGTTCTTCTCCAAAGAAAACTTCTCCCTCTCTACGCCAGGATGAGGAATGTTTGCTTTCGCAAGGCGATACTTCTTCTCGATACCAGGACGATACGGTTTCTCGTTCTCGATACCGAGACGATACTTTATCGAACGATGCTGCTTCTCGTTCTCGATACCAGGATGATACCGCCTCCCGTTCAAGATACCAGCACGATACCTCCTCTCGTTCGCTTCGCCACGATGATACCTCCTCTTGTTCTCTACGCCAGGACGATACCTCCTCTCGTTCACGACGCCACGACGATACCGACCCTAGTTCTCGACGCCATGACGATACCGCCTCTCGTTCACGACGCCATGACGATACTGCCTCTCGTTCTCGACGCCAGGACGATACCGCCTCTCGCTCTCGACACCAGATCGACTCTGCCTCTCGTTCTCGGTGCCAGGGTGATACCAGCCTGCCTCTTCGGGACGATACTGCCTCTCGTTCCAAGGATTCTTCTAGCGCTGGACTCCAGGATGCAACCCGTCTTTTGCAGGACGATTCCTTTGATTTGCCCTTGTCGGGTTCTAAGGAACCTTCTTCTCGTTCGAAGGATATTGCAGATGTGTATCAGGACCTTGAGGATGTTTCTGATGACGATGATAATCCTGCCGACGCTGCGGGAGATTACAAAGTTCTCTCTCACTCCCTTCTTGAACTTTTTGGAGAGGAATTCCAACCTGCTGCCCCTCAATCTCCTCAGTCCCAATTTAACAGAAAGAAGGCCAAGAAACAGTCGGCCTTCATCAAGATGAAACTGTCTATTTCCGCAAAGAAGGCTCTTACAAAGATTGATGACTGGTTGAAGGAGCGGAGACAAGCAGTTAAGACTTCCTTCTCGTTTCCACCAGCTCGTCTTGCTTCAAAAGCGGGTATGTGGTATGCAACTGGGGAACCTTTGGGTCTGGGAGTGCCTTCCTCCTCCAAGGGTGACTTCTCTGGCTTAGTGGACTCTGCTAGAAGGCATGCTCTCAACTCAGCCAAGGTCATGTGGTCGATGTCGGAGCTGGATCATCTCGTCAAAGGTATTTTTAGAGCCTTTGAGGTTTTTAGTTTTCTAGACTGGTTGCTTGGGACTCTGGCAAGGAAAACTGACCAGATGGAAGGATCTAGGGACCTTACCAGTATTATGTCCTGTATGGACAAGGCCCTTAGAGATGGGGTGAATGAGTTGGCTGTGCTGTTCTCAGCTGGGATCCTAAAGAAGAGAGCCCTGCTTTGCTCTTTTGCTTCTAGTTCTGTTACCACTGCACAAAAGTCTGAGCTTCTTTACGCCCCCCTCTCTCAACATCTTTTTCCCCGAGTCCCTGGTTAATGACATTACGCTTTCTCTGGCCCAAAAAGCCACCCAAGACCTTTTATCTCGTTCTGCTCGTAAGCCCTTGGCAGCCCCTCCTTCTTCTTCGAAACGGGAGGAAAGGAGATTCCAGCAGCCCTTTTGGGGGTAGGACTACTTCAAGACCAGATTTTAGAGGGAGAAGGCAAGAATCAGGACCAAGATCTACCAGGGGTTCTTTCAGACCTCGCTCCAGAAAATGAAGTTCGTCTCCTCCAGACAGTAGGCGCAAGACTGTCAGGTTTTTGGCGGTCTTGGAAGAGGAGAGGGGCGGTCACCTGGTCCCTCTCAGTCATCAAGGAAGGATACAAGATCCCCTTTCTGAAAAAACCTCCTCTCGCAGATGCTCCGCTGGCCTTAGTAGCCCGGTACTCAGATACGGGGAAACAGAAGGCCCTAATAGACCTTGTCGACCAAATGCTAGACAAGGGAGCGATAGAACCGGTTCGGGATCTATCCTCCCCAGGCTTTTACAATCGCCTGTTTCTGGTCCCCAAGAACTCGGGCAGATGGAGACCCGTCCTGGATGTCAGCTCTCTCAACGTCTTTGTGGAGAAGACAAAGTTCTCCATGGAGACGACTCAGTCGGTGCTGGCGTCAGTACGTCCAGGGGACTGGATGGTGTCCCTCGACTT
The DNA here is from genome assembly GCF_036898095.1 of Palaemon carinicauda. Taxonomy (NCBI): domain Eukaryota; kingdom Metazoa; phylum Arthropoda; class Malacostraca; order Decapoda; family Palaemonidae; genus Palaemon; species Palaemon carinicauda. The sequence goes on from NW_027168638.1 coordinate 12,425, forward strand.
GCAGGACGCGTATTTCCATGTCCCCATCCATCCGACTTCAAGGAAGTACCTGAGATTTGTAATGCAGGGCAAGTGCTTCCAATTCAGAGCTCTTTGCTTCGGTCTCAGCACGGCTCCTCAAGTCTTCACCAGGATAATGGCGAATGTGTCAGGCTGGCTGCATCAGGAGGGGATAAGGATATCCTTCTATCTGGACAATTGGCTGATTCGTTCACGATCGAGGGAGAAATGTCTGGAGGATTTACGGAAGACTTTTATGATGGCTCAAGATCTAGGCCTGGTCATCAACAGGGAGAAGTCTCAGATCAGTCGAATCAGACTATTCTCTATTTGGGGATAGTTCTGAATTCAGTTCTTTTTCGGGCTTCTCCCTCTCAGGAAAGACAGACCAAGTGTCTCGTAAAAGTCAGAACTTTCCTGGACAAGAAGAGGGGCTCAGCGAAGGAGTGGATGAGTTTGCTGGGGACTCTATCCTCCCTCGAACAGTTTGTCTCTCTGGGGAGACTCCACCTAAGGCCTCTTCAGCACTTTCTTTCGAAGATGTGGAACAGAAAGACGCAGGAAGACTCCTTTACCTTCCCCATTCCAACAGAAGTCAAGAATCTTCTGAAGTGGTGGCTGGACCCAACCTTGTTAGGGGAAGGGATCTCCTTACACAAGAAGAACCCAGACCTAGTGTTGTTTTCAGACGCATCAGAGTCAGGCTGGGGGGCAACACTAGGAAGCAAGGAGGTCTCAGGCTATTGGGAAGGAATTCAGCTGGGATGGCACATCAACAACAAGGAGCTGATGGCCATTTTTCTGGGGCTAAAGGCCTTCAAAGACTTGGTGTCTGGGAAGATTGTGGAGGTCAACTCAGACAACACCACAGCTCTTGCTTACATCACGAAGCAAGGAGGGACTCACTCTCTGTCTCTGTTCGAGACAGCAAGAGAGCTCCTTCTTTGGGCGAAGGAGAACAGGATAAGCCTGCTGACGAGGTTTGTTCAGGGACAGAAGAATGTGAGGGCGGACATGCTCAGCAGGAAAGGGCAGGTCCTTCCCTCAGAATGGACCCTCAACCAACAGGTCTGTCAGAGTCTCTGGAGGCTGTGGGGGAGACCCCTCAACGATCTTTTCGCCTCCAACTTATCCAAGAGGATCCCCATCTATTGCTCCCTAGTTCCGGACAAGGAGGCAATAGCAGTAGACGCCTTTTTGATGGATTGGACGGGGAGGGACACTTATGCTTTTCCCCCGTTCAAGATCATCAATCTGGTAGTCAGGAAATTCGCTCTCCTCGTTTCTGGACGAATGATCCTGATAGCTCCGTTCTGGCCGATGAGGGAATGGTTCACGGAGGTGGTGGACTTGTTGATGGACTTTCCAAGAAGCCTCCCTGCAAGTCCAAATCTGCTCAGACAACCCCACTTCGAGAGATATCATCAAAACCCCCTCGCTCTCAATCTGACTGCCTTCAGACTATCGAGAAGCTCGTCAGATCGAGAGGCTTTTCAGCGCAAGCTGCGAAAGCTATCGCCAGAGCGAGGAGGGTCTCTTCGCAGAGGGTCTACCAGTCCAAGTGGGAGACTTTTAGAGCTTGGTGTAGGAAGCACAAGATTTCCTCATCCACTACCTCTGTGAGCCAGATTGCGGATTTCTTGTACCTCAGGCAGGACGCTAAGCTGGCTGTGTCCACTATCAAGGGGTACAAAAGTATGCTCTCTTCTGTCTGTCGGCATAGAGGCTTGGACTTGTCTCGCGATAAGGACTTACATGACCTCTTGAAGTCTTTTGAGACGACCAAGCAGGCCCAGTTAAAGCCCCCTTCTTGGAACCTTGATGTGGTTCTTAAATTTCTGTGCACCAAGAGATTTGAGCCCATCTCACAGGCTCCCCTTAGGGAGGTTACCAAGAAAACCCTCTTTCTTTTGGCCTTAGCAACAGCTAAAAGAGTCAGTGAAGTCCATGCAATTGAAAAACAGGTAGGCTTCAATCTGAATGGGGCAGTTTGTGCCTTAAGATTAGACTTTCTCACTAAGAACAAGAACCCTTCTAAGCCCTGGCCAAGGACCTTTGAGGTTCCTAACTTGACCAACCTATTGGGTCAAGAGCAAGAGAGGCTCCTCTGTCCAGTTCGAGCCCTCAAGACTTACTTGTCTCGCACGAAAAATGTGAGAGGCTCTTCTAGCTCCCTGTGGTGTTCTGTGAAAGATCCTCAGAAGCCCCTTTCCAAGAACGCTTTGTCTTTTTTCCTGAGGGAAGTTATAAGAGAAGCGCATCTCTTGTGTGAGGAGGAACACTTTGGACTTTTAAAAGTGCAAGCTCACGAAGTGAGAGCCATTGCGACCTCGCTTGCTTACCGCAAGAACATGTCACTCCGTCAAATTATGGATGCCACATTCTGGAGGAGCAACTCTGTGTTCGCATCTCATTACCTCAGAGAGGTGAGAGTGGATTATGAGAAATGCTATACCTTGGGCCCATACGTAGCTACGGCTTCTGTATTAGGCAAAGGAGTTACTACCTCCCCTCAACCTTAGTTTTGTATACTTGTACGTAGGTTGGTGTTTTTATTGGTTGTCTGAGGACTTCGACTTGTGTACAGTCACCTCAGTCTAGTTAGATAATTTTTATCTACTTTGCAAAAGTTAGGTGGTTGGTTTGGTAAGGTTGCAGTTTTTATTTTGGGCAATAGGTAGTCCTGAAGTCTAGTCAGATTGTTGGTCTCACCCCGTTGACAGACTCGATTGAGTGTTTTCAGCACTGCAGGTCACATCCTGGCTGACACTCCTAAGGGAAAGCGACTCAAGAGGCAGGAACCTTTGAAGTCAGCTACCTTAGCAGGTAAGGAATCAAGGTGTTTATTTATCCTACAGCTTTTTTGGTTGTTTCCCCAACGATGTTTACTGTCTATCACCCTCCTCCAAGTGTGTTAATCAGCTATGTATATATAACTGCCAGGTAAGTTCTATTCATAAAAAGGGAGTTTTTATGATAAAAAAAAGTTTTATGAATACTTACCTGGCAGTTATATATACATTCGAAGGCCCACCCACCTCCCCTCAGGAGACAGGTCGTGCATAGATGAACTGAAGAACAGAAAACGGGAATGATTCCTCCTACCACCCTTTAACGGGTGTTACCATCCAACCACCACAAGGCGGTTGCCACGTTTAGAAAAATTCTGCCGAAATAGAGATAATTAGCTATGTATATATAACTGCCAGGTAAGTATTCATAAAACTTTGTTTTATCATAAAAACTCCTTTTTACAGTACTGTATATTGATTGTATTAGTGGTATAGATCAGTAATCATTTCCAGAGGCTGTCATGGTTTGTTTTTGGAAATGCAATTTGTTTGGACTCATAGCTCACCCTAATGTTAACTGTACCAAGTACAATCATTTGGGTCTAATTTCGTGCCAAGTTAGTTGTCAGTGTTTGAATATGAAAAATAGAAGATTGAAGGATTAAAAGCAAATTTTTTTTTTATGTAACTTTAAAGGAATATTTGTTCCGTCACTCTATACCTTCGCTGTTTATATTGATATTACTTTCGGCGAGGCTGGAAGATGAGCCATAAGACTTTTAGTGAGAGATAATTACCTAAACCGCCAGTTAGCGGGAAGGTTGTGGGTTGCCGGCTACCCTGTTCACTCACACACTGGGCTGAGCATCTACTTTGCTTTTGGCTTGGTGGAGAACGGACATTGCTGCTCTCCTGCTCCATTGCCTTTTTGACTTGCCATTGAGTGATAGCTTTGAATTATTCTTTGTATGTGCCGTAACTGGAATACGAACCTACTCTATTCAATAGGGGTATTACTTTCAGTGAAGTTGAAATGACGAGCCATTAAGATTTAATGAGGTTTAACTTGCCATTCCGCCAGTTAGCAGGCTGGGGGGGGGGGGTAGCTTGCTACCGCTCCCTCTCACACACCGGTGATTTAATTTACTTTGCTTCTGGCTCGGATGGTAAACGTTGTTGCTGCTTTTCATCCTCACCAAGTTATATTTTGAACTGCCATTAGTGCTTTTTGTTTATGCTTTCTCTTTAATAGTGTGTGTTTGTGTTGACTTGTGCGACCATGCATACTTGCCTTGGACTTGAAGGCTAACCCTGACGGACCTTCACGTCAGCCATGGGCACTAACTGCCACACCCTTTCTCCCACCTGCTGAGGTCAACGGTATGATTGTGGTAATAGTGCAATGAGCGTCGGGAGTGGTCTGCTTCCTAGTGGGAAAGATTTTGGCGAGGGCGGAAGAAGAAGTCAAAGCGGGATATTTCTCTTTCGAAGGTTCCTTTGTATGAAGGGAAAATAACAAGATCTCTTCTTCTGTCTACCGACCTTCCTCCGAAGCTCCTATTCGTTCGGGCTCTTCTGAGAGACCGTCGAGCAGTAATGTAGACTTTAATTTTTGCCAACCCTTGTGCTTAAGAGATGGTGGTGTTTCCCCTAGCGAAGTGGCCCCACCTCTCCCCCCCCCCCCCCCCCCGGGTAAGGCCTTGTCTATGGGTTCTGTGTTACAGGTGTGGTCGTCCTTGTGGCTCCCGGGTCCGCAATGCGAGTGTGCAGCCATCGTTGACTTCTGAGTTGGATCCTCTAATTCTTGTCGATGTTGTGGTGTCAGAGGCGTTTTCTGTGGCCGCTGTCGACGCCCCTGACCCTCTAGACTCTCCTGCTGTTGCTGACGACTATGTTCCCCCTGTTCTGTCCATCCTTCGAGGGGGAAACTAAGTCCATCGTCTGTGTCTCATATGAGTGGTTCTCCCGTCGGGTGAGTTCTCTCATAGAGACTCCTCTTCGGAGGATTGCTGATCAAGGTCAGCTTGCTGATCCCACGTTGCAGAGCTCTCCCTCTGCTTTGACTTAAAGGTTGCCCTTCACCATCATTGAAAAGGCTCTTCAGCCTTGTCTTCACAGCCGTCGCCCACAGAGGAGCTGCCGCTTCAGTGGTCTTCTGGCCCTCGACTTTCGCCCTTTCCTGGTCCTTCTCCTGACGACGTTGCGGCTAGTCCTCGGACTTAAGCCCTGGACTCTTCTGCGTATCATTCGCGATCGCCATTGGTGGATGTTCGCCTTTCCAAAGGGCACATACCTGTTCCAGTTCGACATTCCAGTCGACCTCCTGACCTGTTGTTACTGTTCCCATCTCCTGTACATCCTCGGATGTTCTACCTAAGTGTTCAGCGGAGCGCCAACTCTCTCCAGCTTGCCAGCTCCTTGCAGTGCACCTGTGCTCTCCAACAGCACGTTAGCGCCAGCCTGCACTCAAAACTCTTTCCTGAATGTCTTTCTCTCCACTGAGTCAGCGCTCTCCAGAACATTAACGTTCCCTTGACCGCTAGCCTTCTCCTTCTCATCCTCTGCCCCCTCCAATGATTCAGCGATCTCCCGATTGCCAACGCTCTCCAGCACAGCCCTGTCCTTCCAAAGAGTAGTGTTTGCCAGCTCGCCAGCACTCGCCAGTGCAACTCCACTCTCCAGCTCAAGCTCGTTAGCGCTTCCCTGAGCAACAGCACTCCCTGAGACATCGGTGCTCTCATGCGCAGCCTCGGTATCAGAATCGCCAACACACTCCCGCACGAAAGCGATCTCATGTACGTCACCCCACTCCCAAGCGCCACTGGTCCACTGCGCAACAGCCCTCTCCTGTGCCAAAACTCTCTTCAGCTCACCAGCTCCCTCTGGCTCATTGGCGCTCTCCAGCTTGCCAGTTTTCACCTGCATGCCAACGCTCTCATGCAAATTTACCGGTAACTGCACACCAGCATCCCTCTGTGTGGCGTCGTAATGCGCGTTCTCTGTAAACCGCACCAGCATCATCCTGCTCAGCGTTTTGCTGCACGCTATTGCTCTCCTGTGCGCTCTCTGGCCCACCAGCGCTCCCCAATGCGCTATCTTTCACTGTCCCACTTGCGCCATGGCCATGAGCAGGTTCTACAGGCTCTTATGTTTGAAGGAACATTGAGTAGACAGCTCACCATCGCATCATTCTCCTCCCTGCAAACGCATTACAGCGCGACCGCCATGGAAAGGTGGAGGGGTCTTCACAGAAGGGTTCAGGATCCCGAAGCTGCCTTCCTCGAAGGTGGATCCATCAACAGCAGAGACTCCTCTCAGGGAACTGTCGGTCCCTTACCCTTCAGGGCCTTCTGAGGATCTGTCTGACAGTGCGTCAGTTAGTCAGCAGCCCTGGTTCAGGGCTATGGTCAGAGCAGTGGTGCAAGCCTTCAAGCCTGCTCTGTCTGCCAGCTCTTCAGAGCATTTTACAGTTATAGCAGACCTACTGTAAGGAACCACAGCTTCTTCTCCCTGAAGAGGAAGAAGGTCTCAGATGTGGTTACTTCCCCTAGGGTAAAGCTGACTCCTATAAGGCTATCAAGGTCTGCTCGTGCATCTTCGACTGGACACTGTCCTACGTCACCTCTGCCGAGGGGGTAATGCCAGGGAGGGACTTCCTCTCTTCCACCTTCGGAGGAAGTTTCCCCTCGCACAGAGAGTTCTCCACCACTGATGGAAGTCAGGAGGGACATGACAATGCAGCTTTCTATGCTTGAGCCCTTCCTCCTTCCACGAAAGAAACTGAAGGACTCCAAGACTCTTCCTAAGTCCTCTTCAAGAACCTCCAAGTCTACAGATGCAGCCTGTCACTCGAGGGATGTGCGCGACCCACTCGGAGAAGAGCTCTCGGTGGTGGAAAAAGGAGACTTCGCTGCAAGTCCAAGTCCAACGTCGGAAGGAGAGCAGAAAGAGTCGGACGATGCACCTAGAAGCCCTCAGAGACCAGTGCATCCTTGCCTTGGACTCAGGGCGTGAAGGGTGCCAGGGCTGCGATCATCCTACAGCTCTTTGAGCTCTCCTCACAACGTTCCGGCTCTACCACCAAGCTTCCCCCACCTCCTGTCTGCAGCAGAGGAGCTATTCTGAGATCTTAGACGTGCCTCGTCCAACTCCTTTTCTTCCCTTACAGGCTACTTTGTGGCTTGATGTTTGGTTATGGACCTTGGAAATCCTGGTAAGAACTGAGGATTTCTCAAAGAAATATACCAGGGTTCTCACCATTACTCCCACCTTTACCAGGCTTCTGGGAGTCTCCTGCTTGAGGTAGACCCTTTGCTTCCTCGCCTGTTATGGCAACTAACCCCTTTAGTCCGCCAGAGACTGCAGACATTGGACTAGGGGAGCAGTTCTTGGGTAACCCGGCCAAAGCCAGTAGGCCAGAAATGGCTCCAGTAGCTACAGCCGAGGCAGTTCCCCTCTCTCCTCAGCAGCATTTAGTTCCACTCTCCAGGCCGGCAAACGACAGTGCTAAACATCAGTCAAGCCGGTGGTAGTGGCTCTCAACAGTTCCTGTACAGGTAGTGGCACTCTACAAGAAGGGGCAGAGGTACACTCAAAGGTACTCTTCGGGACAGTAGATGGTAGTGTCCCCCTCCAGGGCAGCAGACGGCAGTGTCCCCCTCCAGGGCAGCAGACGACAGTGCCCCCCTCCATGGCAGCAGACGGCAGTGTCCCCCTCCAGGGCAGCAGATGGCAGTGTCCCCCTCCAGGGCAGCAGATGGCAGTGTCCCCCTCCAGGCCAGCAGACTGCAGTGTCCCCCTCCAGGCCAGCAGACGGCAACAGGCTTGGACCTTTATCATGTCACAAGCTGGGTACTTTGTTTGAATACTTTGACCTTGACCAAAAACGCTCTTTCTTGGGGTTAATAGCTAAGAAATTTGCATCATAAACCTAATGGCACTGTATTTTGAAATAGGACTTTTATATTTTATATCTTATTTTTGGGTGTGTGGGTGTCCTAGGAAAAAAACCAGGTACTTGTGTTTTGTATTGAAATAGGGGTGGCCAATTAGTGTGAGGCTTTTTTTTCAAATAATTTTTCAGTCTTGTATTGTTTTTCAATTCATATTCCATGTCATAGCAATGAACTTTAGTTACTAATTGGTCTTGCCTTCGTTCATCTCCAGTACATGAGGACAGATGCCCACTTACAAGATGAGGAAGTCTTCAGGTGGACACCTCCCTCTCTCTGATCTGGCTGTTTTATCAAGGGAAACCAGTCGTCTTTCCTTGGCCCTCATCGCTCCCTCCTGGCCTCGGAAGGACTGGTTCCCAGACCTTTTTGAGGTCCTAGTGAACCCTCCTGTTAGATTGCTAGAGACACCAGATCTACTCAAACAGCCTCACTTTCATTGTCTTCATCAGGGGCTCCACATGCTTCATCTTCATACTTGGAGCCTGTCAGGAGGTTCTCAAGGTAAAAAGGCTTTTCATCTAGTTAGCCTAAGCCATATGATGCTCTACTTGTCGATTTTATCAAGTCAAATGGGCATTTTTTTTTTTTTTTTACGCTGGTGCCAGATGAAAGGTCATTCTTCATCCAGACCCTCTCAGCCTAAAATTGCAGAATTCCTGGTCCATCTTCACAGGGATAGAGGGTATCTGTTGTTCTTGAGAAGGCCCTGGACAACACAAAGGCAACCAGAAATAAAAAACTTATGTTAGTAATGTTAATTTGCCATAACAGTAGAACCAAAGCAAAGGCAGAGGGAGTGATATGGAAAGTTTGTGGTAAATGTTCCTGTCTGTGCAAGATTACTATAAATCTTTTTGCTGTTCATAATTCTGGAGGAAGGCTCAGAGGTGCATAGCAGTATTAGCTAGACAATTTTGATGGTGACTGGGGAGGAAGTACAGCAAAGGAAATAAGACTATGGATGAAACGTCTTTGTCTTTTTCAAGAGCAAGGGGAAAACTATTTAAAGAATTAAACCAATAATGTCACAGGAGATGCTGTGGATTATAGAATCTACAGAGGATATGAGATTTTTAGATGCCTGAAATGTGTAACAAGAACAGATAGAACACAGATCAAAGTCTGTGGTTTGTATGTTTAGGAAAAAGGAAAAGTACGTAACTTTATGAATTTATTTTGTTTTTTAGAAAACTTCATTAATTTTATTGAATTTTCCTCTTCTCCAACTGATTGTAGTTTTCTTTTCTTCCAGACTTTTCATCTCAAAGGAAGGAATCATCCACCTCTTGCTGCCAAAGCTTGTAAGCTACTGAAGGTATATGCCAGAGACGTAAGACTGGAAAAGAAATGGTCATGGAAGATTTTGTTGTACAGTATGATGTCTGAGAATAGGGAGTTTAGTCTTAATTTCCTCTTTGAAGTCTATTGAAAATAATATTAAGAGTTGTTTCATCTTGTGATAGGGAGAGGATGATGAATTCTGAACCACCTTTTGAATTTTCAATGAAAAGTGAAATTGAAGATCTATTTTCACCTGCAGTCGATCCAGAAAATAATGATTGGTCTGGCAGTGTTGCTCTCTTTAATGATGGCGCTCTTTACTTGGATCCAAAAATGGAAGTCAAAGTAGAGCCAGAAATATTTGATTCCAGCGAAAGCAACTTGAAAAATACCTACGAGTACGATGCATCAGTGAGTGAAAACGGTTCATTAAGTTGTAAAGAGAATGTCGATGATGAGGAAAGTGTAGACACTTACTTAGGGACAGCTGTGAAAGAGGATAAAGGAAAAGAAAAAGGAAGACTTTCATGTGTAATCAGTGGAAGAGAATTATTACAGAAAGATGTTTTGAATCAAGAGGTGAATCAAATAAAGGAGAAGCAGATAAAAAAAAGGATCTTTGGTAATGTTAACTCCAATGCTCTAGCTAGAAAGCGATGCACATGCAGTGAATGTGGGAAAACGTTTTCTAATGAATTTAATCTTACTGTGCATTTAAGAAATCACACGGGAGAGAAGCCATACAAATGCAATGTCTGTAGCAAAACATTTAATACAAAATCACATCTCACTATACATTTAAGAATTCACACGGGAGAGAGGCCATACAAGTGTGATGTCTGTAGCAAAACATTTATTACAAAACAGTGTCTCACTATACATTCAAGAATTCACACGGGAGAGAAGCCATACAAGTGCGATGTCTGTAGCAAAACATTTAATAGAAAATCACATCTCACTGTACATTTAAGAATTCACACGGGAGAGAAGCCATGCAAATGTAATGTCTGTAGGAAAACATTTTTTTCAAAACAAAGTCTCACTGTACATTTAAGAGTTCACACGGAAGAGAAGCCATACAAATGTAATGTCTGTAGCAAAACATTTACCCAGAAACACAATCTCACTGTACATTCAAGACTTCACTCGGGAGAGAAGCCATACAAGTGCAATATCTGTAGCAAATTCTTTACTTCGAAAAAATATCTCACTCAACATAAGAAATCACATGAGAGATCTATTCCAATGTCATGAATGTGGCAAAACATATAATTTAAAACAGAGACTCTATAAACATTTAAGAACTCACATGGAAGAAAAACCATTCATGTGCACGGACTGTGGTAAAGCATTTTGCTCTGAAGGTTTCCTCAAGAATCATCATAGAAGGAGGTGCTATAAAATCTGATATTGTGATGTGGAATAAAGGAGAAAAAACAGCAGAAATTATAGATGTGACAGTTCTTACCCCTTCGCACGATTGCCCAGGCCGTTAGCTCTCAAAGTCGACGAGGTGACATGATGCCTCCAAACAGCTCATGCGAAGCACAGATTAACACCTCAGGTCAGGCACTAGCCAGTTAGTTTTTTGGACTTGCACCCACCTAACGGTGAGTCTCCACTGTAAATATGGTAAGGGTTTGTATGTAGTGCAGTAACAATTGACAAATTTGGAAGAAATTTGCATTTTCCCTATGTATACAATCCTGGAGCTCTTAACACATACTGGTCCCGCCATCACCTTCCCCCAGGAAGTTCTGCCGCAAATGCACAGTGATTTTCAGTTACAAATGGTGGTGTGAGCAGAGTGGTTGGTCCAACTCTCGCTCTCCCTTCGCTAAGTAGCTAAAAGTTTTACAGCTAGTTCCAGCTGTTGCCAAAATGCGTCTCTGCTGTAAAGAGATCCAGGTTTGTATAGTTAGGAAAATACAAATTATTTGCAAATTTTCAATATTAAACTTACCCGATAATCATGTAGCTGTCAACTCCGTTGCCCGACAGAATTCTATGGAGGGATACGCCAGCTATCACAATACTAGAAGGGGGTGTATTTACCAGCGCCACCTGTGGCCAGGTACTCAAGTACTTCTTGTTGACACCTCCTCAATTATTCCTCTGTCGTGCTTCCGGCAAGACGTTCTGGGATACGCTTATGTTCTTGGAGTATTTTCACGACTTTGGTGAAGTATTTCTCTTTGATTTCGGCTGTCGCTTTACTGGAAACTTCTATATTAGCTTAGTTAGCTTTTGGAATTAATTTGATTAATTTTGGTGACGAGAGAGTATGAACTCTCGTTCACCTTTCAATGGCCGACCCTTCCCTTAGACGGAAGTGTTGGTGTCTAAGAGAGTATAGACTCTCTTTCTTAATTTTGCTTAACAAAAGTTATAGATTTATTTTATATCTCTCCGCCTCTTATAGGCCTCTTCGATTAACTTCCTTTTATTATAAACTCATTAAAATTAATTTTTATATTTGTTTATATTCGACCTTCCTAATAGTAGGCGGTCTTTTACCGAAGTTAATAAACTTTGAGCCCGTCATTTCGGTTTTACCTGTTAACATATTATGCTATTTCCGCCACAGAGTTTGAAAGATTTTCTTTGACAGTCTCGTACTGTTTTCAAAGTTGAACTAACGTTTTGTTTTGTCTCTGCAGTTGTTGACGTTCAGAACGTTCAACTTGCACTCTATCGTTACGATAGAGAAAGAATGTTCACGGTTTCACGTTGCAGTAAGAGTAACCGTGTCTAGCGTTTTGTTCATTCTTTCTTAACTTAATGGTTTTGATCCTAATAAAGGAACTTTTCAGTTTTTTCCTTTAACAATAATATGTTTTAACGATATATATGATTGGGCTCTTTTCTCAGGTTCTAAGTCAAGAGAGAGAGAGAGAGAGAGAGATAGAGACGGAGGGAGAAAGAGGATAAACGTTTCATTCAAGCCTGCCAGGCGTACGAGTAACGTCGTTATCGTTTTTTTTTTTTTTTTTTTTTTGCTCTTCTCCCTAGTCTCTTTAGGGGAAGAAACTAAACGTTTCTAGAGTGATCTAGTGTTTAGTCTCTTTCCAACCACTGAATTATCTTTCATTAGATTTTTCTGTTACATTGTAATTCTGTTTTCGCAATTACTAACTTTGAGAAAGGATAGAATTGCGTATTTCAGGTACAAACCACTTAAAGTTTCGAGTTCAGTGAAATAAGTGCAAACAGAAATCAAAGTGATAAGTGATTAGTGCGTGAGGGTACTTTTGTGCGCGCCAGTCGTCCTCCCAGTCCGGGACCTCTTGCAAGCTCCCAAGCCCAGGGGAGAAGCAATGTCGAAGGGCATAAGGGTTCAGCAGGCCTTGATCGGCGCACAGAAGTATTCTCGGTGGTTGTGGGCGTGTCTTACCGAGACCGTCACTCCCACCCGCAGACGATTGAGCCCTTATTTTGCTCGTCTGCAGAAGAGATTAGGGGAGAAAATAAAGGCAGAGTAACGCTGGTCTCAGGTCTCAAGACCTCTTAAACGTTAAGTCCAGACCTATGCCAGACGTACGAAGTTAAAGTTCACAACCCGAATGCAGTCATTGGGTTAGCTCTGACTCTCCTCAGTCATCAGTTGATTACACTCCGCCTAAGAGGAGTAAGGTTCTGCCACAACAGATCTCTGCTGTTAAGGCTTTACCTCAGCAGAACTTAGTGTCTGCCGACCCCAAGTTAACTCTACTGCAGTCCATACAGTCACAACTTTCGGTCTTGATGCGTGAGTGTCGGGCTGAGAGTGTTGCGCCTCCGCCTCCGCCTACACTCCCCCCCCCGCCTATGATCGCCCCGCCTGATCACAGTACCACCTGCCAGGCGTACGATGTTGTGAACTCTACTACAGTCCATGCAAGCACAGCTTTCGGACTTGATGCGTGAGTGTCGGGCTGAGAGTGTTGCTCCTCCGCCTCCGCCTACACTCCCTCCACCTACACTCGCTCCGCCTGATCACAGTACCATCTGCCAGGCGTACGATGTTGTGGACTCTACTACAGTCCATGCAAGCACAGCTTTCGGACTTGATGCGTGAGTGTCGGGCTGAGAGTGTTGCTCCTCCGCCTCCGCCTACACTCCCTCCACCTACACTCGCTCCGCCTGATCGCAGTACCACCTGCCAGCAGTTCCACCTGCCAGGCGTACGATGTTGAGCCACGTGCTGAGTTTGCTGTTCCCTGTGGTGTTCAGCCTCCGCCTTCCTTAAGGCAACCTTTACATTGGGATCAGGAGGATTATACCTCTCTTCCTCCGCCTCCACTTGCTGCTCCACCAGTGATGCAACACTCGGTTGAGGTACAACAACCTCTCCCGTCCATGAGTCAGTCTCCTCAGCTCTCGCTGCAGCGAGCTCAACCCTCCACAAGGCAAGCACCACAACACCTTAGCCTTGCGCCTCAGGAGCCTCAGCTTGCGAGACATTTACCTTGTTCTGCGCAGCCTCTTCCTCATCGCGCTCCGCTCACACCACAGGAACTGGAACTTGCTACTCCGCTTCCGCCAACCGCTCAGCAAGCGCAACCCTTGGGTTCAACCACTCATGCTAGGAGTCAGCCTCCTCCACCCATGCGCCTTCCTTCTGCTTGTCTTTTATTCAGCCTTTGCAGACTGAGCCTCTGGTGTTCCCTCATCGGAGTCTTGAAGAGGAAACCACAACTATTGTTGTTCCAGCTCGTTCTGACTCTGCTGTTCAGCATACCTTACCTCCATTTTCATACCATGGTTTAAACCCCATGCAAGCATGCATAAAGCACTCTAGCACTGGTCATGGAATTTCTGAGAAATGTTAAACGCCATGCACACGCTCTGCTTTCCTTACAGCAGGCTCTGCTTACAGCAGGCTCTGCTTACTACATGCTCAGCATACAGCATGCTCTGCATTCAGCATGCTCTGCATACAACATGCTCTGCATACAGCATGCTCTGCATTCAGCATGCTCTGCATACAACATGCTCTACATACAGCATGCTCTGCATACAGCATACTCTGCATACATCATGCTCTGCATACCTTACCGCATGCTTCTCAACACATCTTGGGTTGTTGCCAACTCACTAGACTGTCAAGCAGTTTCATAACGTTGCCTTCTAGTCTGCTGCTTTTGCACCAGTGAACCCTCACTCAGAGAACTTAGCTTTTCTAGGATAAGGTCCCTGTAGATGAGAAAGTTCTTTTCTCCCTCCTTCTGATATTCCCTTGAGGACTCTGTCATTTGGAGGGAGCCTTTAGCTGCATAACCTCTTATGGACTTTTATTTAAGCATAACATGCTTACAGGGAAGGTAATGGTTCCACTTCAGCCGCTAATCCCGTCTGTTACCACACCTGCTCCCATAGACCTTGAGCTGTGTTGCATGACATGCAGTCCAAGCTTAGTCCTTGTTAGAGAATTTTTTGTTTACGGAGTCAATGTGTCACGGGGAAGACGTTCAACAACCAACAGAAGGGACTTGTTGTGACGCAGTGCGGCAACCTCAGCAACCCGTTAAGGAGTTGTCTGTACGACCCAGACAGTCTAGACAGATTCGGGTTGTCACTGTACTTCCTCGCTTGCCCATGATTGACAGTTTACAGACTGTGCAGCAGTATCATGATCTTGTGTCCGGCTCCGTCAGACGACTGGCTTTTAAGAGCTCCCACAAGTCGTCGCTGTCTGGAGATTTTCAAATGGACTATGGATCTGACCAAGGAACTGGGCCTCCTGGTCAATTTTGAGGAGTCTCAGCTCGTTCCATCCCAGACCATTGTCTCCTTGGGTATGGATCTTCAGAGTCGAGCTTTTCGGACTTGTCCGTCGGCCCCAAGGATCTTCCAAGCCCTAGAATGCATCCAGAGCATGCTGAGAAGGAACCGATGCTTAGTCAGGCAGTGGATGAGTCTAACAGGGACACTTTCATCGCTGGCCCTGTTCATCGAGTTAGGGAGACTCCACCTCCGCCCCCTTCAGTATCATCTAGCTGCTCACTGGATAAAGGACATGACGCTAGAGACGGGCTCAGTTCCTGTTTCCGAAGAGATGAGGTCTACTCTAACGTGGTGGAAGAACAGCATTCTTCTCAAGGAAGGTCTACCATTGGCTGTTCAGACCCCCGACCACCGTCTCTTCTCGGACGCATCGGACACGGGCTGGGGTGCGACACTGGACGGACAGGAATGCTCGGGAACATGGAATCAGGAGCAAAGGACACTTCACATCTATTGCAAGGAGTTGTTGGCAGTTCATCTGGCCTTGATAAACTTCAAGTCCCTCCAGCTTAACAAGGTGGTGGAGGTGAACTCCGACTACACCACAGCCTTGGCTTACATCTCCAAGCAGGGAGGGACTCATTCGAGGAAGTTGTTCGAGATCGCAAGGGACCTCCTCATTTGGTCAAAAGATTGAAAGCTCACGCTGGTAACGAGGCTCATTCAGGGCGATATGAATGTCATGGCAGATCGCCTCAGCCGGAAGGGTCAGGTCTTCCCCACAGAGTGGACCCTTCACAAGAATGTTTGCAGCAGACTTTGGGCCCTGTGGGGTCAGCCAACCATAGATCTATTCGCTACCTCGATGACCAAGAGGCTCCTCTTGTATTGTTCTCCGATTCCAGACCCAGCAGCAGTTCGCGTGGATGCCTTTCTGCTGGATTGGTCCCATCTCGACCTGTATGCATTCCCGCCGTTCAAGATTGTCAACAGGGTACTTCAGAAGTTCGCCTCTCACAAAGGGACACGGCTGACGTTGGTTGCTCCCCTCTGGCCCGCGAGAGAATGGTTCACCGAGGTACTGCAATGGCTGGTCGACGTTCCCAGGACTCTTCCTCCTAGAGTGGACCTTCTGCGTCAACCTCACGTAAAGAAGGTACACCCAAACCTCCACGCTCTTCGTCTGACTGCCTTCAGACTATCGAAAGACTCTCAAGAGCTAGAGGCTTTTCGAAGGAGGCAGCCAGAGCGATTGCCAGAGCAAGGACGACATCCACTCTCAGAGTCTATCAGTCTTTATGGGAAGTCTTCCGAAGCTGGTGCAAGGCCAATGCAGTTTCCTCAACCAGTACCACTGTAACCCAGATTGCTGACTTCCTGTTACATCTAAGGAACGTAAGATCCCTATCAGCTCCTACGATCAAGGGTTACAGAAGTATGTTGGCAGCGGTTTTCCGCCACAGAGGCTTGGATCTTTCCTCCAACAAAGATCTACAGGACCTCCTTAGGTCTTTTGAGACCTCAAAGGAACGTCGGTTGTCCACTCCAGGCTGGAATCTAGACGTGGTCCTAAGGTTCCTAATGTCATCAGGATTTGAACCGCTCCAATCAGCCTCTTTTAAGGACCTCACATTAAAAGCTCTTTTCCTCGTGTGCTTAGCAACAGGTAAAAGAGTAAGTGAGATCCACGCCTTCAGCAGGAACATAGGTTTCACATCTGAAACGGCTACATGTTCCTTGCAGCTCGGTTTTTTGGCTAAAAACGAGCTTCCTTCCCGTCCTTGGCCTAAGTCATTCGAGATCCCAAGCCTGTCCAACATGGTGGGGAACGAACTGGAGAGAGTACTTTGCCCAGTTAGAGCTCTTAAGTACTATCTAAGAAGGTCAAAACCATTACGAGGACAATCAGAAGCCTTATGGTGTGCTATCAAGAAGCCTTCTCTACCAATGTCTAAGAACTCAGTTTCTTACTACATCAGGCTTCTGATTAGAGAAGCAAATTCTCATCTGAAGGAAGAAGACCTTGCTTTGCTGAAGGTAAGGACACATGAAGTGAGAGCTGTGGCTACTTCAGTGGCCTTCAAACAGAACCGTTCTCTGCAGAGTGTTATGGATGCAACCTATTGGAGAAGCAAGTCAGTGTTCGCATCATGCTATCTCAAAGATGTCCAGTCTCTTTACGAGTACTGCTACACCCTGGGTCCATTCGTAGCAACGAATGCAGTAGTAGGCGAGGGCTCAGCCACTACATTCCCATAATCCCATAACTTTTTAACCTTTCTCTTGAATACTTTTTATGGGTTGTACGGTCGGCTAAGAAGCCTTCCACATCCTTGTTGATTTGGCGGGTGGTCAATTCTTTCTTGAGAAGCGCCAAGGTTAAAGGTTGTGATGAGGTCCTTTAGTATGGGTTGCAGCCCTGTATACTTTAGCACCTTTGAGTTGATTCAGCCTCCCAAGAGGAACGCTGCGCTCAGTAAGGAAGACGATCTTATTAAAGGCAGAGTAACGGTTCAAGTCGACTTCCTTACCAGGTACTTATTATTTCATTGTTATTGTGGATAACTGATTATATGAAATACGGGATACTTAGCTATCCTTTAGTCTTGTACACTGGTTTTTCACCCACCCCCCTGGGTGTGAATCAGCTACATGATTATCGGGTAAGTTTAATATTGAAAAATGTTATTTTTATTAATAAAATAAATTTTTGAATATACTTACCCGATAATCATGATTTAATCGACCCTCCCTTCCTCCCCATAGAGAACCAGTGGACCGAGGAATAATTGAGGAGGTGTCAACAAGAAGTACTTGAGTACCTGGCCACAGGTGGCGCTGGTAAATACACCCCCTTCTAGTATTGTGATAGCTGGCGTATCCCTCCATAGAATTCTGTCGGGCAACGGAGTTGACAGCTACATGTTTATCGGGTAAGTATATTCAAAAATTTATTTTATTAATAAAAATAACATTTTGTCATATTAGCCTAATTATTACTATTAGAAGCACCAAGGTGCGAAAGCAAATTGCCACTAGCCCAAGGGACCAAATAGTTGACAGTCTGGTGCAGTGAAGAAATAGAAATGTAAAGAATAAACTATATAAGAGAAAAATGAGATTATTTCAAGATAGATAACAATGTTGAATTAATAAGCATTATAAAAACCTGGAAATAAAACATCGTTAACAGAAAAACATTTGTACTAAGTTTGAACTTGTAAATATCTGCTGATTCAGTTGCAGGGGCAGTAGTTGATTGGCCTGGTCACAGCCTAAATAAAGCTTAGAGAATAATATAAGCATTAAGCCTTTTGAAACAATGCTGGTGACATTTTCTCTTTTTTAGAAATTAATATGGGTGATTTTACCTGCTTCTTGTACTGTAGTGAAGTTGTGAATGTTAGCAGGAAGGAAGATTTAAAAGCCAGTCTGCTCATATTGGAATATGAAGCCATGCAATTATTTACAAAGTACTATGGTATGGAGATAGCTTCATTTTGGGGGTTTGAATATAAGTATAGTATTAAGGTAGAAAATTATTTTTTAAGATTTATGTGATTTTCTTGATGTGATCTCTTTTGTGGTCTTAGTGACTAGTTTAGGTTTTATAATTTTCCATTGGATTGTCCTTGAGAGGAGAATCTTCATTAAAATATCTAAATATTTGGTTTGTCTTTCATTTCCACAAATGCTCTTCTCAAACATTTCAATCTGCATTGGTCTCTCTGGAGAGAGAGTTTCTCGTCAAATGATTTTACAGCATTCTTAGTACAGTACTGTATTCAGGTTTCACAAGAATGAAGTTAAGATTTAAAGATATTTTGCTGAGAAATATTCCAAGTCCCAGGGCTGGGTCTTGTGGGTAAAATCCATAACCCAATTTATTTAAGAATAAATTCTACAGGTTTCAGTATTATTGTGAGTTAACGAAATTAGATATCTGATGTTATTAATTAAGTTTACAGTATATTGATTGTATTTGGGGTACAGAGCAGTAATCATGTCCAGAGGCTGTCATGGTTTGTTTTTGGAAATCCAATTTGTTTGGACTCATTACTCACCCTAATGTTAACTGTACTAAGTGAAATCTTTCGGGTCTAATTTCGTGTCAAGTTAGTTGTCAGTGTTTGAATATGAAAAATAGAAGATTGAAGGATTAAAAGCAATATTTTTTTTTTTATATAACTTTAAAGGAATATTTGTTCTGTCTATACCTTCGCTGTTTATAGGGATATTACTTTCGGCAAGGCTGCTGGAAGATGAGCTATAAGACTTTTAGTGAGGGATAATTACCTAAACCGCCAGTTAGCGGGAAGGTTGGGGGTAGCCGGCTACCCTGTTCACTCACACACTGGGCTGAGCATCTACTTTGCTTTCGGCTTTGTGGAGAACGGACATTGCTTCTCTCCTGTTCCATTGCCTTTTTGACTTGCCATTGAGTGATAGCTTTGAATTATTCTTTGTATGTGCCATAACTGGAATACGAACCTACGCTATTCAATAGGGGTATTACTTTCAGTGAAGTTGAAATGACGAGCCATTAAGATTTAGTGAGGTTTAACTACCCATTCTGCTAGTTAGAGGGCGTAGGGGGGTAGCTTGCTACCGCTCCCTCTCACTCACCGGTGATTTAATTTACTTTGCTTCTGGCTCGGATGGTAAACGTTGTTGCTGTTTTTCATCCTCACCAAGTTATATTTTGGAATGCCATTAATGCTTTTTGTTTCTCTTTAATAGTGTGTGTTTGTGTTGTCTTGTGCGACCATGCATCCTTGCCCTGGACGTGAAAGCCAACCCTGCCGGACCTTCATGTCAGCCATGGGCACTAACTGCCACACCCTTTCTCTCACCTGCAGAGGTCAACGGTGTGATTGTGGTAATAAGTGTAATGAGTGTCTGCCTCCCAGTGGGAAAGATTTTGGCAAGGGCGGAAGAAGCTGTCAAAGCGGGATATTTCTCTTTCGAAGGTTCCTTTGTGTGAAGGGAAAAAAACACAAGATCTCTTCTTCTGCCTCCCGACCTTCCTCCGAAGCTCCTACTTGTTCGGCCCCTTCTGAGAGACTGTCAAGCAGTAGTGTAGACTTTAATTTTTGCCAACCCTTGTGCTTAAGAGATGGTGTTGTTTCCCCTAGCGAAGTTGCCCCACCTCTCCCCCCGAGTAAAGCCTTGTCTATGGGTTCTGTGTTACAGGTGTGGTCGTCCTTGCGGCTCCCGAGTCCGCCCTTCAAGGACCTCTTGCTGCAATTTATCCTCCGCAATGCGAGTTTGCAGCTGTTGTTGACTTCTGAGGTAGATCCACTAATTCTTGTCGATGTTGTGGTGTCAGAGGTGTCTTCTGTGGCCGCTGTCGACGCCCCTGACTCTCTAGACTCTCCTGTTGTTGCTGACGACTTCGTTTCCCCTGTTCTGTCCATCCTTCGAGGGGGAAACTAAGTCCATCGTCTGTCTCCTGTGAGTAGTTCTTCCCCTCGGGCTCTCTCATAGAGACTCCTCTTCGGAGGACTGCTGCTCTAGGTCAGCTTGCTGATCCCACGTCGCAGAGCTCGCCCTCTGCTTTGACTTAAAGGTTGCCCTTCACCATCATTGAAAAGGCTCTTCAGCCTCGTCTTCACAGCCGTCGCCCGCAGAGGAGCTGCCGCTTCAGTGGTGTTCTGGCCCTCGACCTTGGCCTGTTCCTGGTCCTTCTCCTGACGACTCTGCGGATAGTCCTCGGACTTCAGCCCTGGACTCTTCTGCGTATCGTTTGCGATCGCCATTATTGGATGTTCGCCCTTCCAAAGCGCACATCCCTGTTCCAGTTCGACATACCAGCCGACCTCCTGACCTGCCGTCACTGTTCCCATCTCCTGTACATCCTCGGATGTTCTACCTAAGCGTTCTGCTGAGCCCCAACTCTCTCCAGCTTACCAGCTCCCTGCAATGCACCTGTGCTCTCCAACAGCTCGTCAGAGCCAGCCTGCACTCAAAACGCTTTCCAGAACGTCTTTCTCTTCAATGAGTCAGCGCTTTCCAGCACATTGACGTTCCCTTTTCCGCTAGCCTTCTCCTTCTCATCCTCAGCCAACTCCAATGCTCCAGTGATCTCCTGATCGCCAACGATATCCAGCACAGCCCTGCCCTTCCAAAAAGTAGTGTTTGCCAGCTCACCAGCACTCGCAGTGCAACTCCGCTCTCCAGCTCAAGCTCGTTAGCGCTCCCCTGAGCAACAGCACACCCCGAGACATCAGTGCTCTCATGCACAGCCTTGGTATCAGAATCGCCAATGCTCTCCCGCATGAAAGCGCTCTCTTGTACGTCACCCCACTCCCAAGCGCCACTGGTCTACTACGCAACGATGCATCATTGAGTGAAAACGGTTCATTAAGTTGTAAAGAGAATGTCGATGATGAGGAAAGTGTAGACACTTACTTAGGGACAGTTGTGAAAGAGGATAAAGGAAAAGAAAAAGAAAGACTTTCATGTGTAATCAGTGGAAAAGAATTATTACAGAAAGATATTTTGAATCAAGAGGTGAATCAAATAGAGGAGAAGCAGATAAAAAAAAGGATCTTTGGTAATGTTAACTCCAATGCTCTAGCTAGAAAGCGATGCACATGTAGTGAATGTGGGAAAACGTTTTCTAATAAATATAATCTTGCAGTGCATTTAAGAAATCACACTGGAGAGAAGCCATACAAATGTAATGTCTGTTGCAAAGCATTTACTTGCAAACAATATCTCACTGACCATTTAAGAATTCACACGAGAGATAGGCCATATAAATGTAATGTCTGTAGCAAAACATTTAATACAAAATACTATCTCACTATACATTTAAGAATTCACACGGTAGAGAAGCCATACAAATGCGATGTCTGTAGCAAAACATTTGATACAAAATACTATCTCACTATACATTCAAGAAATCACACGGGAGAGAAGCCATACAAATGCAATATCTGTTGCAAAGCATTTACTTGCAAACAATATCTCACTGACCATTTAAGAATTCACACGGGAGAGAAGCCATATAAATGTAATGAGTGTAGCAAAACATTTAATATAAAAAAGAATCTCATTCCACATTTAAGAGTTCACACAGGAGAGAAGCCATACAAGTGTGATATTTGTAGCAAAACATTTATTACAAAACAGTGTCTCACTACACATTCAAGATTTCACACGGGAGAGAAGCCATACAAATGTAATGTCTGTAGCAAAACATTTAATACAAAATACTATCTCACTAGACATTTAAGAGTTCACACGGGAGAGAAGCCATACAAATGCAATGTCTGTAGCAAAACATTTAATACAAAATACTATCTCACTATACATTCAAGAAATCACACGGGAGAGAAGCCATACAAATGCAATATCTGTTGCAAAGCATTTACTTGCAAACAATATCTCACTGACCATTTAAGAATTCACACGGGAGAGAAACCATACAAGTGCGATGTCTGTAGCAAAACATTTAATAAAAAATCAAATCTCACTATACATATGAGAATTCACACGGGAGAGAAGCCATACAAATGTAATGTCTGTAGCAAATTCTTTATTTCAAAAAAATATCTCACTAAACATAAGAAATCACATGAGAGATCTATTCCGATGTCATGAATGTGGCAAAAACATATAATTTAAAACAGAGACTCTATAAACATTTAAGAACTCACATGGAATAAAAACCATTCATGTGCACTGACTGTGGTAAAGCATTTTGCTCTGAAGGTTTCCTCAAGAATCATCATAGAAGGAGGTGCTATAAAATCTGATATTGTGATCTGGAATAAAGGAGAAAAAACAGCAAAGATTATAGATGTGAGAGTTCTTACCCCTTCGCACGATTGCCCAGGCTGTTAGCTCTCAATGTCGACGAGGTGACATGATGCCTCCAAACAGCTCATGCGAAGCACAGAGTAACACCTCAGGTCAGGCACTACCCAGTTAGATTTTTAGACTTGCACCCACCTAACGGTGAGTCTCCACTGTAAATATCGTTAGGGTTTGTATGTAGTGCAGTAATAAATGACAAATTTGAAAAATATTTGCATTTTCCCTATGTATACAATCTTGGAGCTCAGTGACTTTCAGTTACAAGTGGTGGTGTGAGCAGAGTGGTTGGTCCAACTCTCGCTCTCCCTTCGCTAAGTAGCTAAAAGTTTTACAGCTAGTTCCAGCTGTTGCCAAAATGCATCTCCAGTGTAAAGAGATCCAGGTTTGTATAGTTAGGAAAAATACAAATTATTTCCAAATTTGTCATATTAGCCTAATTATTAGTATTAGAAGCGCCAAGGTGCGAAAGCAAATTGCCACTAGCCCAAGGGACCAAATAGTTGACAGTCTGTTGCAGTGAAGAAATAGAAATGTAAAGAATAAACTATATAAGAGAAAAATTAGATTATTTCAAGATAGATAACAATGTTGAATAAATGAGCCTTATAAAAACCAGGAAAGGAAACATCGTCAACAGAAAAACATTTGTATCAAGTTTGAACTTGTAAATATCTACTGATTCAGTTGCAGGGGCAGTAGTTGATTGGCATGGTCACAGCCTAAATAAAGCTTAGAGAATAATATACAGCATTAAGCCTTTTGAAACAATGCTGGTGACATTGTCTCTTTTTTAAAGTAATACTGGATGATTCTACCTGCTTCTTGTACTGTAGTGAAGTTGTGAATGTTAGCAGGAAGGAAGAATTAAAAGCCAGTGTGCTCATATTGAAATATGAGGCCATGCAATTATTTACAAAGTATTATGGTATGGAGATAGCTTCGTTTTGGGAGTTTGAATATAAGTATAGTAATAAGGTAGAAAAGTATCATTATTTTTTAAGATTTATGTGATTTTCTTGATGTGATCTCTTTTGTGGTCTTAGTGATTAGTTTAGGTTTTATAATTTTCCATTGGATTGTCCTTGAGAGGAGAATCTTCATTAAAATATCTAAATATTTGGTTTCTCTTTCATTTCCACAATTGCTCTTCTCAAACATTTCAATCTGCATTGGTCTCTCTGGAGAGAGAGTTATTATTATTATTATTATTATTACTATCCAAGCTACAACCCTAGTTGGAAAAGCAAGATGCTATAAGCCCAGGGGATCCAACAGGGAAAAATAGCCCAGTGAGGAAAGGAAATAAGGAAATAAATAAATGAAGAGAACAAATTAATAATAAATCATTCTAAAAACAGTAACAACATCAATACAGACATGTCATATAGAAACTATTAACAACATCAAAAACAAGTATGTCATAAATAAACTATAAAAGACTCATGTCCGCCTGGTCAACAAAAAAGCATTTGCTCCAACTTTGAACTTTTGAAGTTCTACTGATTCAACCACCCGATTAGGAAGATCATTCCACAAATTGGTAACAGCTGGAATAAAACTTCTAGAGTACTGCGTAGTATTGAGCCTCGTGATGGAGAAGGCCTCGTCAAATGATTTTACAGCATTCTTAGTACAGTACTGTATTCGGGTTTCACAAGAATGAAGTTAAGATTTAAAGATATTTTGCTGAGTAATATTCCAAGTCCCAGGGCTGGGTCTTGTGGGTAAAATCCATAACCCAATTTATTTAAGAATAAATTCTACAGGTTTCAGTATTAATGTGAGTTGACGAAATTAGATATCTGATGTTATTAATTAAGTTTACAGTATATTGATTGAATTGGGGGTACAGAGCAGTAATCATGTCCAGAGGCTGTCATGGTTTGTTTTTGGAAATCCAATTTGTTTGGACTCATAGCTCACCCTAATGTTAACTGTAATAAGTACAATCATTTGGGTCTAATTTCGTGTCAAGTTAGTTGTCAGTGTTTGAATATGAAAAATAGAAGATTGAAGGATTAAAAGCAATATTTTTTTTTTATGTAACTTTCAAGAAATATTTGTTCTGTCTATACCTTCGCTGTTTATAGGGATATTACTTTCGGCGAGGCTGGAAGATGAGCCATAAGACTTTTAGTGAGGGATAATTACCTAAACCGCCAGTTAGCGGGAAGGTTGTGGGTAGCCGGCTACCCTGTTCACTCACACACTGGGCTGAGCATCTACTTTGCTTTTGGCTTGGTGGAGAACGGACATTGCTGCTCTCCTGCTCCCTTACCTTTTTGACTTGCCATTGAGTGATAGCTTTGAATTATTCTTTGTATGTGCCGTAACTGGAATACGAACCTACCCTATTCAATAGGGGTATTACTTTCAGTGAAGCTGAAATGACGAGCCATTAAGATTTAGTAAGGTTTAACTTGCCATTCCGCTAGTTAGCAGGCTGGGGGGGGGGGGGGGTAGCTTGCTACCGCTCCCTCTCACACACCGGTGATTTAATTTACTTTGCTTCTGGCTCGGATGGTAAACGTTGTTGTTGCTTTTCATCCTCACCAAGTTATATTTTGAACTGCCATTAGTGCTTTTTGTTTATGCTTTCTCTTTAATAGTGTGTGTTTGTGTTGACTTGTGCAACCATGCATACTTGCCCTGGACTTGAAGGCTAACCCTGCCGGACCTTCATGTCGGCCATGGGCACTAACTGCCACACCCTTTCTCCCACCTGCAGAGGTCAACGGTATGATTGTGGTAATTAGTGTAATGAGCGTCGGGAGTGGTCTGCTTCCCAGTGTGAAAGATTTTGGCGAGGGCGGAAGAAGTCAAAGCGGGATATTTCTCTTTCGAAGGTTCCTTTTTATGAAGGGAAAATAACACAAGATCTCTTCTTCTGCCTCATGACCTTCTTTCGAAGCTCCTATTCGTTCGGGCTCTTCTGAGAGACCGTCGAGCAGTAATGTAGACTTTAATTTTTGCCAACCCTTGTGCTTAAGAGATGGTGTTGTTTCCCCTAGCGAAGTGGCCCCACCTCTCCCCCCGGGTAAGGCCTTGTCTATGGGTTCTGTGTTACAGGTGTGGTCGTCCTTGCGGCTCTTGGGTCCGCAATGCGAGTTTGCAGCCGTCGTTGACTTCTGAGTTGGATCCTCTAATTCTTGTCGATGTTGTGGTGTCAGAGGCGTCTTCTGTGGCCGCTGTCGACGCCCCTGACCCTCTAGACTCTCCTGCTGTTGCTGACGACTACATTTCCCCTGTTCTGTCCATCCTTCGAGGGGGAAACTAAGTCCATCGTCTTTGTCTCATATGAGTTGTTCTCCCGTCGGGTGAGTTCTCTCATAGAGACTCCTCTTCGGAGGATTGCTAATCAAGGTCACCTTGCTGATCCCATGTCGCAGAGCTCTCCCTCTGCTTTGACTTAAAGGTTGCCCTTCACCATCATTGAAAAGGCTCTTCAGCCTTGTCTTCACAGCCGTCGCCCACAGAGGAGCTACCACTTCAGTGGTCTTCTGGCCCTCGACTTTCGCCCTTTCCTGGTCCTTCTCCTGACGACGCTGCGGCTAGTCCTCGGACTTCAGCCCTGGACTCTTCTGCGTTTCGTTTACGATCGCCATTGGTGGATGTTCGCCCTTCCAAAGGGCACATCCCTGTTCCAGTTCGACATTCCAGTCGACCTCCTGACCTGTCGTTACTGTTCCCATATCCTGTACATCCTCGGATGTTCTACCTAAGTGTAACGGAGCGCAACTCTCTCCAGCTTGCCAGCTCCTTGCAGTGCACCTGTGCTCTCCAACAGCACGTTAGCGCCAGCCTGCACTCAAAACTCTTTCCTGAATGTCTTTCTCTCCACTGAGTCAGCGCTCTCCAGAACATTAACGTTCACTTGACCCTTAGCCTTCTCCTTCTCATCCTCTGCCCCCTCCAATGATCCAGCGATCTCCCGATTGCCAAAGCTCTCCAGCACAGCCCTGTCCTTCCAAAGAGTAGTGTTTGCCAGCTCGCCAGCACTCGCCAGTGCAACTCCACTCTCCAGCTCAAGCTCGTTAGCACTTCCTGAGACATCAGTGCTTTCATGCGCAGCCTCGGTAACAGGCTCACCAACGCTCTCCTGCTCGAAAGCGCTCTCCAAACCAACAGCGCTCTCTTGTACGTCACCCCACTCCCAAGCGCCAGTGGTCAACTGTGCAATAGCGCTCTCCTGTGCCAAAACTCTCTCCACCTCACCAGCACCCTTTGACTCGCTGGCACTCTCCAGCTTATCATTGCTCACCTGCGCGCCAGAGCTTTCCTACGAATTTACCGGAAACTGTGCACCAGCATCCTCCTTTGTGGCGTCGTACTGCGCGCCTATGCGTTCTCTAGAAACCGCACCAGCATCATCCTGCTCAGCGTCTTACTGCACGCTATTTTTCTCATGTGTGCTCTCTGGGCCGCTAGCGCTCACTGTCCCACTTGCGCCATGGCCATGAGCGGGTTCTACAGGCTCCTAGGTTTTAAGGAACATCGAGTAGACGGCTCACCATTGCATCATTCCCCTCCCTGCAAACGCATTATAGCGCGACCGCCGAGGAAAGGAGGAGGGGTCTCCACAGAAGGGTTCAGGATCCCGAAGCTGCCTTCCTCGAAGGTGGATCCATCAACAGCAGAGACTCCTCTCAGGGAACTGTTGGTCCCTTTCCCTTCAGGGCCTTCAGGGGATCTGTCTGACAGTGCGTCAGTCAGTCAGGGCTATGGTCAGAGCAGTGGTGCAAACCTTCAAGCCTGCTCTGTCTGCCAGCTCTTCAGAGCATTTAACAGCTATAGCAGACCTACTGTAAGGAACCACAGCTTCTTCTCCCCTGAAGAGGAAGAAGGTCTCAGATGTGGTTACTTCCCCTAGGGTAAAGCTGACTCCTATTAGGCTATCAAGGTCTGCTCGTGCATCTTCCACTGGACACTGTCCTACCTCACCTCTACCGAGGGGGTAATGCAAGGGAGGGGCTTCCTCTCTTCCACCTTCAGAGGAAGTTTCCCCTTGCACAGAGAGTTCACCACTGATGGAAGTTAGGAGGGACATGACAATGCAGCTTTCGATGATGGAGCCCTTCCTCCTTCCACGAAAGAAACCGAAGAACTCCAAGACTCTTCCTAAGTCCTCTTCAAGAACCTCCAAGTCTACAGATGCAGCCTGTCACTCGAGGGATGTGCGCG
This sequence comes from Palaemon carinicauda, assembly GCF_036898095.1. NCBI lineage: Eukaryota > Metazoa > Arthropoda > Malacostraca > Decapoda > Palaemonidae > Palaemon > Palaemon carinicauda. The sequence continues at coordinate 40,164 of NW_027168638.1, forward strand.
ACCCACTTGGAGAAGAGCTCTTGGGGGTGGAAAAAGGAGACTTCGCTGCAAGTCCAAGTCCAACGTCGGAAGGAGAGCAGAAAGAGTCGGACCATGCATTCTGTCAGGTTCTGACTCTCATCAGGATTCTCAATGGGTTTATCAACTGAGAGAGCAAAGACACGGTGCCTTTTGCATCTAGAAGCCCTCAGAGACCAGTGCATCCTTGCCTTGGACTCAGGGCGTGAAGGGTGCCAAGGCTACGATCATCCTACAGCTCTTTGAGCTCTCCTCCTCGCAACGTTCCGGCTCTACCACCAAGCTTCTCACACCTCCTGTCTGCAGCAGAGGAGCTATTCTGAGATCTTAGACGTGCCTCGTTCAACTCCTTTTCTTCCCATACAGGCTACTTTGTGGCTTGATGTTTGGTTAGGGACCTTGGAAATCCTGGTAAGAACTGAGGATTTCTCAAAGAAATGTACCAGGGTTTTCACCATTACTCCCACCTGTACCAGGCTTCTTGGAGTGTCCTGCTTGAGGTGGACCCTTTGCTTCCACGACTGTTCCAACAACTAACCCCTTTAGTCCGCCAGAGACTGCAGACAGTGGACTAGGGGAGCAGTTCTTGGGTAACCTGGCCAATGCCAGTAGGCCAGAAATGGCTCCAGTAGCTACAGCCGAGGCAGTTCCCCTCTCTCCTCAGCAGCATTTAGTTCCACTCTCCAGGCCGGCAAACGACAGTGCTAAACATCAGTCTAGCCGGTTTTAGTGGCTCTCAACAGTTCCTGTACAGGTAGTGGCACTCTACAAGAAGGGGCAGAGGCACACTCAAAGGTACTCTTCGGGACAGTAGATGGCAGTGTCCCCCTCCAGGGCAGCAGACGGCAGTGTCCCCCTCCAAGGCATCAGACGGTAGTGTCCCCCTCCAGAGCAGCAGACGGCAGTGTCCCCCTCCATGGCAGCAGACGGCAGTGTCCCCCTCCAGGGCATCAGACGGTAGTGTCCCCCTCCAGAGCAGCAGATGGCAGTGTCCCCCTCCAGGGCAGCAGACGGCAGTGTCCCCCTCCAGGGCATCAGACGGTAGTGTCCCCCTCCAGAGCAGCAGACGGCAGTGTCCCCCTCCAGGGCAGCAGACGGCAGTGTCCCCCTCCAAGCTAGCAGACTGCAGTGTCCCCCTCCAAGCTAGCAGACTGCAGTGTCCCCCTCCAGGCCAGCAGATGACAACAAGCTTGGACCTTTCTCATGTCACGAGCTTGGTACTTTGTTTGAATACTTTGACCTAGACTGAAAATGCTCTTTCTTGGTATTAATTGCTACGAAATTTGCATCAGAAACCTAATGGGACTGTATTTTGAAATAGGACTTTTATATTTTATTTCTTTTTTTGGGGTGTGTGGGTGTCCTAGAAAAAAAACCAGGTACTTGTGTTTTGTATTGATATAGGAGTGTCCAATTAGTGGGAGGCTTTTTTTTTCAAATAATTTTTCAGTCTTGTATTGTTTTTCAATTCTTATTCCATGTCATAGCAATGAACTTTTGTTACTAAGTCGTCTTCCCTTCGTTCAAGTATCCCCAGTACATGAGGACAGATGCCCACTTACAAGATGAGGAAGTCTTCAGGTGGACACCTCCTCCCTCCCTCTGATCTAGCTGTTTTATCAAGGGAAACCAGTCGTCTTTCCTTGGCCCTCATCGCTCCCTTCTGGCCTCGGAAGGACTGGTTCCCAGACGTTTTTGAGGTCCTAGTGAACCCTCCTGTTAGATTGCTAGAGACCAGATCTACTCAAACAGCCTCACTTTCATTGTCTTCATCAGGGGCTCCACATGCTTCATCTTCATGCTTGGAGCCTGTCAGGAGGTTCTCAAGGTAAAAAGGCTTTTCATCTAGTTAGCCTAAGCCATGTGATGCTCTACTTGTCGATTTTATCAAGTCAAATAGGCAGTTTTTTTTTTTTTTTACGCTGGTGCCAGATGAAAGGTCATTCTTCTTCCAGACCCTCTCAGCCTAAAATTGCAGAATTCCTGGTCCATCTTCACAGGGATAGAGGGTATCTGTTGTTCTTGAGAAGGTACTGGACAACACAAAGGCAATCAGAAATAAATAACTTAACAAGTGAGTAATGTTACTTTGCCATAACAGTAGAACCAAAGCAAAGGCAGAGGGAGAAATATGGAAGAGTTTGTGGTAAATGTTCCTGTCTGTGCAGGATTACTATAAATCTTTTTGCTGTTCATAATTCTGGAGGAAGGCTCAGAGGTGCATAGCAGTATTAGCTAGACAATTTTGATGATGACTGGAGAGGAAGTAAAGGAAATAAGACAATGGATGAAATGTCTTTGTCTTTTTGAAGAGCAAGGGGGAAACTATTTAAATAATAAAACCAATAATGTCACAGGAGATGCTGTGGATTATAGAATCTACAGAGGATATGAGATTTTTAGATGCCTGAAATGTGTAACAAGAACAGATAGAACACAGATCAAAGTCTGTGGTTTGTATGTTTAGGAAAAATGAAAAGTACATAACTTTATGAATTTATTTTAATTTTTAGAAAACTCCATTAATTTTACTGAGTTTTCCTCTTCTCCAACTGATTGTAGTTTTCTTTTCTTCCAGACTTTTCATCTCAAAGGAAGGAATCATCCACCTCTTGCTGCTAAAGCTTGTAAGCTACTGAAGGTATATGCAAAAGACGTAAGACGGGAAAAGAAAGGGTCATGTCGGAAGATTTTGTTGTGCAGTATGATGTCTGAGAATAGGAAGTTTAGTCTTAATTTCCTCTTTGAAGTCTATTGAAAATAATAATAAGGGATGTTTCATCTTTTGATAGGGAGAGGATGATGAATTCTGAACCACCTTTAGAGTTTTCAATGAAAAGTGAAATTGAAGATCTATTTTCACCTGCAGTCGATCCAGAAAATAATGATAGGTCTGGCAGTGTTGCTCTCTTTAATGATGGCGCTCTTTTCTTGGATCCAAAAATGGAAGTCAAAGTAGAGCCAGAAATATTTGATTGTAGCGAAAGCTACTTGACAAATTCGTACGAGTACGATGCATCAGTGAGTGAAAACGGTTCATTAAGTTGTAAAGAGGATGTCGATGATGAGGGAAATGTAGACACTGACTTAGGGACAGCTGTGAAAGAGGATAAAGGAAAAGAAAAAGGAAGACTTTCATGTGTAATTAGTGGAAGAGAATTATTACAGAAAGATGTTTTGAATCAAGAGGTGAATCAAATAAATGAGAAGGAGATAAAAAAAAAGGATCTTTGGTAATGATAATGCCAGTGCTCTAACTAGAATGCGATGCACATGCAGTGAATGTGGGAAAACGTTTTCTAATAAATATAATCTTGCAGTGCATTTAAGAAATCACACGGGAGATAGGCCATACAAATGCAATGTCTGTAGCAAAACATTTATTACAAAAGCACAGTTCACTACACATTCAAGAATTCACACGGGAGAGAGGCCATACAAATGTGATGTCTGTAGCAAAACATTTATTTCAAAAGCACAACTCACTACGCATTTAAGAATTCACATGGAAGAGAAGCCATACAAATGCAATATCTGTTGCAAATCATTTACTTGCAAACAATATCTCACTTACCATTTAAGAATTCACATGGGAGAGAAGCCATACAAATGTGATGTCTGTAGCAAAACATTTATTACACAACGTGAACTCACTACACATTCAAGAATTCACACGGGAGAGAGGCCATACAAATGTAATGTCTGTAGCAAAACATTTATTAAAAAAGGTCATCTCACTATACATTTAAGAGTTCACACAGGAGAGAAGCCATACAAGTGTGATGTTTGTAGCAAAACATTTATTACAAAACAAAGTCTCACTAGACATTCAAGAATTCACACGGGAGAGAGGCCATACAAATGTAATGTCTGTAGCAAAACATTTACCCATAAAGTCAATCTCACTAAACATTCAAGAATTCACACGGGAAAGAAGCCATACAAGTGCGATGTCTGTAGCAAAACATTTACCCAGAAACACAATCTCACTGCACATTTAAAAATTCACACAGGAAAGAAGCCATACAAGTGCGATGTCTGTAGCAAAACATTTATTATGAAACAAAGTCTCACTGTACATTCAAGAGTTCACACAGGAGAGAAGCCATACAAGTGCGATGTCTGTAGCAAAACATTTACCCAAAAACAAAGTCTCACTTTACATTCAAGACTTCACACAGGAGAGAAGCCATACAAGTGCGATGTCTGTAGCAAAACATTTAACACGAAACACAATCTCACTAAACATTTAAGAATTCACACAGGAGAGAAGCCATACAAGTGTGATGTTTGTAGTAAAACATTTACTATGAAACACCATCTCACTGGACATTTAAGAGTTCACACAGGGATTCCCACCAGATCAGCTAAGTCTTAATCCTGGACCCCAGCAACCATCAAGGGAAGGAACCCCCCCACCCCCCCCCCCCTCAAAAAAAAAGGAGACAATTTCAAAATGTTAAATGGTCCCTTGCGGAGAAGAAAGTACTCCTCTTCTGCATCACATACATAAGGTATGAGGGGTGGTGTCCTTTGGTTTCTGTATTGTAGACTGGTCACAAGGTGAGATAGATAAGATAGATGTTAAGACCAGGAAGATTCTCACCCTGCACAAAGTCACATATAGAAACCAGTGTATGGACAGAATATACCTCCCACGCAGAGAAGGTGGACTAGGCTCAACCGAAATCAATAAAGCCTACAGAGCAGCAATAGTAAGAACTGGGCAATACTTAAAAGGCTCTGAGGATGAAAACATCAAGAAGGTTGCCAAACATCATAATGGAGCCCCGAGCCAACCAACTTCAATAACAAAGCAGGCTAAGAACTTTGCAGAATTGCTAGAAGAAACAAAGGACACTGAACAGACTCCAGCCGTAATGATAGCCAGGAAGACCAGTCACAGATTCACTTCTATAGAGGAAAAACTTTGAATGGAAAGGTGGAAACATCAAAATAGGAAGATTCCAAGAAGAACTAGAATAACGTTACACACACAAAGAATAGTCACTCAAATGGATAAAGAATGGAAATTTAGTTTTTGATGGAGAAAGGATGATAGTAGGAGCACAAGCCTAAGGCCTCCTAACAAACGGTTTAATGAAAATGACGGGCATATCAGGAAACGACCTGTGAAGGTTTTGTCCTGCAGCAGTTGAGAGTGTTGGTCATGTGGTTTCAGCCTGCCAGACCCTACATGCAGATGGTCACTTCACAGCTCGCCACAATAACATGTGTGAATATATACATTATTATTACGAATCAAACGCATAAACTATGTACTCTTTTACTACTTTATTGCAATTCTGACTATTATGGATTACAGTACAATAATACCTTCAATTTTCCCGCTGATCAAAAACCTTCACATTCTAATGGGGTCCATTACAATATTCAGGCAAATCTATAGAACTGATATAAATAAAAAAAAGAAATACTGCTATACACCATCAAGTTCATTCATTTTTTATTAGACACGATATCAATACTTTATATCATAAAATAATAAGTCATTTACATCATTCTGTGATTGAAAATGAAGTACCTTTCTAAAATAACATTCTCTGAGTGACATGTAAACATGAGAAGGAGTCCTGGCTTGAGGTAAGCTAGACTTTTATTTCTAGGTTATATATTCTATAGATAACCCTTTAGATTTAATTCATTCATTAGACATTATAATAGACAAGAAACTTGCCTTTTAGACATAAAACAACGTGAAATACAAGATTTTGTTAAAACACTGAGTACGACTAAATATGTTAGTAACTCTATAGCAAATATTTACAACGGCTCCCCGTCACGATTGACTTTGTCTTACCTTCTTCACTATTAATTTCTTGGGTTACTTAAAGGATTATTTTTATTGATTTAAAAGCCTGATTATTAGTTTATTTGGAAGATTTAATTCATGAAAAATAAGGATACAAACTCTGGTAGTATTTGAAACTATTCATCATATTGTAACATTTTCACAGTATCTGTATTTAGAATTATTTCAATTCAAGGTAAATAAAATTTTCCATTTTTGTTTTATAATTTCATAATCTTTGAGAGAGAGAGAGAGAGAGAGAGAGAGAGAGAGAGAGAGAGAGAGAGAGAGAGAGAGAGAGAGAGAGAGAGAGAGAGAGAGAGGGGGGGGGGCAGGCAGTAATAGTTAGGAAAACAAGGTTGAATATGCTAGAATTAAAAAAAAAAGATTATACGAAACAGGAATAATAATGATATGCTTTGTGTGTTGTGTGGGGAGGCACAGGATACTACCAAGCATATGTTTAGCTGTTAAGAAAATTTAGAAATAACATAAAAATAGGAAATTTAGAAACACCAACTAAAGAAGCTGTCTGGGTATATTAGAAAAGGTCATTGAAGTTAGAAGTAAAAGTATGCAATCGGTGAAGCTGTCTGTGTAGGAGGTAAACGAATAATAATGAATTTTCTGGAGATGGCAGCACTTTTTTGACCTAATATGCTTCATCTATTAGTATGCCCACAATCCAATGTTTTGGAGAGAGCAACGAGGAACCTTTAAGTCAGTGTTGCCACATATGGGAATTTATACCTAGATTTGGGGATTTTGCATGTCTGATGGGGGGTATTCTGTACTAATTTCTATGAAGAAGAAACAAAGATGTGTTAACCTTCATATTGTTGCAATTAGTTTACTTGTAATTACATGAATTATAGTAAGTAATTTTTATATTAGCAAAGCCTACATGATGGAAAAAGAATATTTGTGGAAATGGGGATTTTTGTGTTATTTTGGGGATTTTTTACCATGATTTTTAGGGATTTTTAAACTAACCCAGCTGGCAAGTTGGCAACGCTGCTTGAAGTTGAGAACGCTTACGAATAGTGACAAACTCGAATTAGATAGTGCCTCAAAATAAGCCATTTCTTTAGGGGAAGAGCCAACACCGTTGTGAAATTGTGTAATATATAAACTGAACTTGGCGTTTCTGGGGATATTTGTGAAAGAAAAAGTGAATCTGAATAAGGTAAGATAACTTGGGATGCGTCTCTGCTTACTGATAATTTTGGCGTCTGTTTACAGGACCATGTTTTGGAGAGAGCAACGAGGAACCGGGAACGTGGACCCTAAATCACTTACCTTTGGTTTTTATTCATAAGTTTATTTTAAGTATATTCTAATGCCTGATTGGTGAGTTATAATTAAAGCATTATCCAAATAACAGGCACCTTAGAGATAAGGATCTGGCCGAGCATATCCAATCAAGAGATTTGTCGGAGCCTTTGTAGATAAGTGGCCAAGTCCTCGCGCGGGCACAGAAAACTGGAATTTCTTCCCGTTTTCTAAACTTTCGTAAGACGTGGCCGTTGTACTTCAAAAGAATGTTCTGCAAAAACTCTAGAATAGAAAGCTGCCTAACTTGAATGGGCCCACCTAACCTTGCCTACAAGAGGTGTCTCTCCTTAACGGGGGGAGCTAAGCCCCCCTGTGACCCCCGTACATTGCCGTATTTTGCCGTATTCTTATTCTTAAACCTAAATAGGGGTGCTATTGCCCCCATGCGACCCCCCTTACACTTGCTTATTCTTAATTGGCCGTTGTTATACATACATGTGGCCGCTATCACTCATACACACAAGAATATTCTTAATCGGCCGACATCAGGCATGCATGTGGCCGCGATCACACAAACCTGAAACGGAGAGAGCTGTACTTACATTATTTCAGGTTGAGCTTGCGGGTTTATTCGTAACCTAGGTACAGAGCTTGTTCGACTTATAAATTTCACGCCAAATTAGATGGTTTTCAAAATCTCTGTATATTGGTATAGTAAGTACTTACCCAGGGTACTTATAACATTCTGAACAGTCTTTATTCTATACAAGTTTCCGATAAAGTTGAAAATAAAGTGGCCTTTATCATACATACAGGTGGCCGCCATCGTACATACATCCCAATCTAAGGCCCCATAGCTGCGTCTCCATAGGTAAATATACTCAAATTCATTGTAATTGGTCCAATTATATGTTATAAGTAGTATTTATTTAAGCAGAAAGTTCCTGTTCTTTTGTTCTAGTTGACAATTTTTGTAAATTATATCAAATAGGCCAGGGTACGTCACAAATAAATTTAGACTAGAGTACGTGTTGGATGCCGTCCGATAGGACTTTCCGACTGTGTCATTAAATAAAAAGGGTAAATATACGATACTTTAATTTCCAGCCTAATACATGAACCATATATTTTTCCTACTCGCTATCTTGTGTTCGATGTATTTATGACCATGATTATGGGGCAAACCACCCGTTCATGAGTTTTTGGACCCCCTTATATAAAGACAATTATGGGGGACCCCAGTGGGAAACTGGGGTATTTTTGGATGGGGAAATGTAATAAACGAGTTATTTGCAGTAATAATGATGGTAAAAAATGTATAATAAGCACAAGATAACCAGTTAGAAAAATATGATTCATGTAAGTGGCTGAAAATAGGCCAAACGTGATTATTTATCACTTTTGAGAATTGTAAAAGGGTACAGAACCTTACAAACCCACCTAACCTAACCTAGTAGTTCCCTAGGTCACAGTCCCCTAGCCGGAGGCAGGCCCTCCGGACCCTCCTTCACAGGTCACAACTAACTGGGGCCAAGCCCCCTGGAACCCCCTTCCCATGTTACAACCGCTAGCTGGACCCCCCCTTCCCAGGTCACAACCACCAGCTGGACTCTCCTTCCCAGGTCACAAATTATAAGTAAATCTCAAATGAATTGTTACATTTTGAAAAAGTAAATCATAAACAATTCCTTACCTCATGATTGACACTTTTTTTTTTTTGGCAATCTTTATTAAAGGTTTGGAGTAGAAATGTGCTGGTCTTCCCAAAAAATTAAGTTAGAATCGGAACTCTGAGGCATTATTTTGCTGTTATTTTTTAATTTCACATGAGTAACAATAGCTCTACACTGAACGGTGAGCATTTCCATCATAATCAATTGCCGACATAAATGAAAATACACTAAATTTCGAAATAGATTGATGTACTTCCCTTAAGTTCCCTCTTTGATACGTCTATGTGATTGTGGTTAAGTTGAAACCGGAGGGGTAGGTGGGAAAAAATATGGCTGTTGTAGAACAACATCCAGGAACTTATGAAGAAGTACTTGTAAATTGTTAATTGGTTTAAAGAAAACAGCTGACAAATATGTCATTGTAAATGCACAGAAAGCTCCCCAAACTCATGGGAAACAACGTATGTGCAAAAAGTTCCCTTTTGTCTCTCAGATGTAAACAATGGACTTGGAGTGAAAAACATATAGAGAAAAATACTAAGCTACCCAGCACTCATCCATTTCTTATAGCAAATTCTAGTTTTGCTTGTAAAGTATCTTATGTTTACAATGAAAACAATATCTTTTACGGCATTAAAAGAACGGGTGCACAGTGTAATTATGGTAATATTTCATTAGAGTCCCACCCAGCATTACCGCTTGCCAGTACATAGGAGCCTGAAGTTTTTCTTCTTTCGCGAGCGAAGCAAAAACCATTAGACTCTAGCGGAATATTTTAGAAATCTATCGAAATATTACCATTATTATAGGTACTGTATTTTGAACATTTTTGATAATGATTTCTAGTGGAAAGCCATGATTTATTAGTTATGGTGGGTTGACTACCGAGTAATACTAGTGAAGCACGGTCAAAATATTGGGGTTTTTATTTGCTAGGACTTACCTTGCGGAGCGTTTTTATATCAGCGGCCATTTCCTCCTGTGTGTATAGAAAGTAGACAACATCTAACCTAAACTTCTCCCACCTAACCTGACCCACAAGCAGTGTCCATACACGGCCACTATCTTACGTACACTCCCACCGGGCTCACAGAAAACGAGACTTTCCATCTCATTTTCTATGGTGTTCGTGCAGCGTTCATTGTTCTACACATACTTCTATAATTAATTGAGCTAATGATTTAATGGTTTTTGTTCTGCATATGTTCGCTGATTTTTCAACTAGGGTTGTAGCTTGGTTAGTAATGTTAATAATGTTAACCATTATAAGGCATTTTCCTGTCCCTTGTCCCTGGTATTCATGAGAAACCTTTAAACTGGTTTTATTGAAAGTAATTGCTGCCTTACTGGCGTTAATTTTGTAATGGACTTTTTGTATTGTTCTTATTATCTTTTTCTCTTCATTGCTCTAATCCGTCAGTACCTGGGATAGGGACATTTTCCAGAGGAAGGTGATGGAGTCCATATTCCTTCACAATTCTTCTTTAAGATATCACTACATATTACAAAAGTATAGATGATAAGTATAAAGAATGTCTTTGCGGAAAACACTATCAGAATGTCAGTGTGCACAAAGTAATATTCACTTATTTACAAAAATTTTAAATTTGCTGATTCAAGCATAACAAATCCTTCGAATCAACCGGTTTCAAGCAGGGAGAAGGTTTTCTGCTCATAATCAAGAGTAAACTGTAATGCAGGATGTGTTTGTAAGGGCTTATATACGGAGTCCTACTTTGAAATTCCATCTTTAGAGATCAGGTTTGCTGATTTTTTGAAAAACACTCCTCAACTACAGTTCTCCCATATTAAAATTAGCAGAGAGAACGCCTAAAGGGGACCCCATGGCGACACTGTCCTTCTGAATATACTGTGCATGTGGCCCTTATGCAAACCTGACCTCCATGTGCGCTACATTGACGATACTTTCATAAAAACGGCCAATGTGGAGTCCATAGAATTTTGACGCATTTTCAAGGGATGCAGCTCCCTTAGGTTCACCCTCGAGCGTAGTCCACCAAGGACCCACTGCCCAAGTGTGTGTGTGTTTGACAGTCTCTCTCCTTTCCTCCCCCCCTCCCTCTCTCTCTCTCTCTCCCCCTGTTCATACCGGCACTAGTAACTGAATGTCATTTTTCATTGCGGCAAGGTAGAGTAAAGCCGTTATCTTGCTCTACTGTACAAACTTTTTAATATAAATGATTAAATAGGAACTGGCCTAAAAGCTAAAAACTTTCCATTCCTTTTTCAGGTGTGGGTGCCCGTAGGGGATGTAAAACCACGCGGGATTGTCCCTTCATGTTGGCATTGGAGACCTATCATCACGGTCTTTTGTCATGTTTGCAGAGGTAACTCTTACATATAGAAGTCTCTTTGTAGTTAGTGTAAGGAGAGGTCACCCTCCCAGTGGCTGAAGTTTGGAAGGGGGCGGAAAGAGAAGGCAAAGAGGGATCCTTCTTCCCTTTCGGGTTCATCCTCGAAACGGATGAATCCTCACCATCAGACACACTGACTGCTCGGTCAGCTTCCCCTGGGAGTCAGGTGAGTAGTAGTGGCGTCCATGTGACTCCAGTACAACCTTATGCTCCAGAGGCCTCTGCTGTTGGGTACGCAGTGGTAACGTACAGGCTCCCCAGGGGTTGATCTCCATCTTTCCCCTTGAGACTCCATAAGTCTTGCACCAAAAGAGTGTCTTCGTATTCTACCGTCTCCACCACAGCACATGTTTGCCCCAACATTCGTTCTGGTACGGCAGGCAAACATGAACAATTGCTGACAGTAGCCTTCCCACTTGCAGGAAGAGCTATTGTCAGTGGTCACAGGGGTTGTCCAGTTCAAGGGGAAGGTCCATCAGCGTCTGCATCTGCATCTGTCTCTGCCTCCCTCTGAGGGCTCATTCCTCTGCTAAATTGACTTCAGTCGATGACCGAGACCCTCCCTGGGCTGCTGGGGATGCAAGCTCAGAGGAGGAAGGACCTTTCGACGACAGTTCAGAACCTGGACGACTGGCTGGTGTGGGCAGCATCCAGGACGGCTTGTCTGCAAGCATCCAAGAAAGTGATCTAGTTCCTGGAACATCTGGGATTCAAGATAACATCAAGAAGTCTCAACTTTCTCCAGCTCAGGAGTTTCAATGGCTGGGAATCCATTGGAACTTGAAGTCATACAGTCTCCATTCTGCCAGGGAAGAGGAGAGAGATTGTAGGATCTTCAAGAGACTACTGATTCCCGACAGGATCTCAAGACGCCAACAGGAAAGAGTACTGGGCTCTCTCCAGTTTGCAGCAGTGACGGACCCAGTGCTAAAAGCACAACTAAAAGATGCTTCAGGAGTCTGGAGAAGATACGAATCAAACACTCGAAGAGATCAAAGAAGACCGATACCGACCTTACTACAATCACTTCTCAAGCCAAGAACCTAAAGAGGACTGTGCCCTTTCAACCACCTCCACCATCGATAACCATCCACACGGATAGCTCGACGGAAGGATGGGGAGGTCACTCCCATCAAAGGAAAGTCCAAGGGACTTGGTCTTCTCTGTTCAAGACCTTTCACATCAACATTTTGGAGGCCATGGTAGTCCTTTTGACATTGAAAAAACTCTCTCCTCGCAGATCAGCCCACATCAGACTGATCCTGGACAGCGAAGTGATAATGAGGTGTCTGAATCGACAAGGCTCGAGATCGCCCCATATCAACCTTGTGATATTAGCCATCTTCCGTCAGGCGGAAAAGAAGAGATGGCACCTATCAGCAGTTCACCTTCAAGGGTTCCGAAATGTGATGGCGGACGCTCTATCCAGGCTCAAGCCAATAGAGTCAGAATGGTCCCTAGACGCAGACTCATTCTCCTTCATCTTACAACAAGTCCTGGAAGTGCAGATCGATCTTTTCGCGATGAGCGACAACAAGAAACTACCTCGATATGTAGCCCCATACGATGACCCTCTAGCGGAGGCGACGGACACCATGTCCCTCGATTGGAACAAATTGAACCGGATTTACCTGTTCCCTCCGACCAATCTCCTACAGAAGGTCCTCAACAGGCTAAGATCCTTCCGAGGAACGACAGCTCTAGTGGCTCCCAAGTGGCCCAAGAGCAACTGGTTCCCTCTGGTAATAGAACTGAAGCTGAGGCTGGTCCCTCTACCGAACCCAGCACTATCTCAACGGGTGCAGAAGTCGACTGTCTTCGCTTCATCACAGAGAACCCAAATCCTTCATCTCATGATTTTCTCACCCTAGCGGTTAAGAAAAGATTTGGGATCTCAAAAGGCAGTATAGACTTAGAAGAATTCAAGTCCAAGTCAACCAGAAGACAATTTGAATCGTCTTGGAAAAAGTGGGTTGCTTTCGTCAAAGCAAAAGGACAAAGAAATCTTGATAAATTTTTGTCTGTCCTTTATCCACCTTCATGAACAAGGTCTGGTAGCCAACACGATAACTACATGTAAGTATGCGCTGACTAGACCTCTTCTATACACCTTTCAAGTAGACCTGTCAAACGAAATCTTTAGCAAGATCCCAAAGGCATGTGCTAGACTCGGGCCTGCAGCTCCTCCGAAGCCCATTTCATGGTCCTTGGACAAGGTCCTCCTTTACGCTTCAACAGTGAACAATGAATGTTGCTCTCTCAAGCATCTAACTCCAAAAGTTATTTTCCTGCTCGCTATAGCCTCAGGGGCTAGAGTTAGTGAAATAGTAGACCCATCTAGAAACGAGAGCCATATTCAGTTCACAGAAGTGGGAGAACTGAATCTCTTTCCTGATCCAACCTTTCTGGCCAAAAACCAGCTTTCACTAAGAGATGGGGTCCCTGGAGAATCTGCCCTCTGAAGGAAGTTGTCTCTTTGTGTCCAGTAGAATGTCTAAAGGTCTATCTTCGAAGAACTTCCGACTTCAGGGGAGGACAGCTCTTTAAAGGAGAAACTTCAGGATCAAACTTATCCCTAAAAGAAGTGAGGGGGAAGCTCACCTACTTCATTCGCAGAGCGGATCCTGACAGTACACCCGCAGGTTATGATCCAAGAAAAATTGTTTCATCACTGAACTTTTTTCAGTATATGGACTTCGAGCGTCTTCGCTCATACACTGGATGGAAGTCATTCAGAGTGTTCTACAAACATTATGCAAAGAAAGTGCATGAGTTGAAGCATTATATAATGGCGGCAGGTACAGTCGTGTATTAAAACCTGTCGTCTAGTGCTGCAATGAACAATGAATTGAGTGGGACTCTCAATTATCGTGTAAAGGTGTTGATACCTTCAAGTGCAATACCTTTGAAGTGAGTGTCACTAAAGACTGTTCAAAAAACCTCAGGTGTAGAATTATACAAATAACACATGTGCCGTGTGTACTGTACACAGTGTTGATAATATCCAACAATTACAGAAAACTATATTAGGAAATTTTATTAAATTTTCAAATTTCATAGGGACACTAATCATTTCTTCCCTTTCAGGTAGAAAAACTTTTCTGGATTAAGTTGTATATCGTCACCCTCATAAACTAACTGCCTAAGTCATTTTCTTCACTTGTTGCGAAATAAAAAAACCTTCTCATTTCCTAATTCTTTATATCATTGTATTAAGCTTCAATTAACAAATTCTAATTCACAAATTCTTCTGTTAAGAATTTGTGAATTGAAACTCAAGACAATGATATAAAGAATTAGGAAATGAGAAGGTTTTTTTTTTGAGTTCCCAACAAGTGGAGAAAATGACTTAGGCAATTAGTTTATGAGGGTGACGATATATATGTATGATTCTCCTAATATAAATTAATATATATTACACATGCTATTGTATCTGTAGTCATTTTTAGTGAATAAATGTCTATTAATGTGTAATTGCGTCTTATTTCGCCCTACAATTAACAAATAAAGTATAGCCAAAGTTCTCTTACTTACTTACCTAAGTATACCTCATATTATTGTTTGTGTACAGACAATAAATATAGTTGATACTTTTGTTCCAACAAGTATACACAAACTGTAAGACTCTTGTATATCTAGTTGATACTATGTCTGTTCATACGGTATATGCAAACCTTGAGACCCCTTTTCTACTGTCTAGTATGACTCTACCCTGGAGGGGGCAGGAACCCCTAACATTGCCTATGATTAGTGGTAATGACGTATAACGGTAACGTCATATGTCTCAATGGTCCGGATGATTATAGAAAAATCTGTCGCAAGGTAAGGCACCTATGAAAATCCACAGATACAGTACTTTCTAGTAATTCTCTGGTAAACTTCCATCAGGATGACATGGCCTGAGCCCAAAAAATGGATTTTGAGCGAAGGGAAAAATCTATTTTTGGGTGAGATAGCCATGTCGTCCTGATGGACCTGCCCTCCTTTTCCATAGAAAAAGCCTATGCAAGATCCCTCCCGAAACTGCTACATCTGTAGCACCATGATCAATGCTACAAGGAATAAACGCCATCTTGGATACTTGTAATAGTACGGGAGGAAGGGTAACCTTGTTAACGGCTCCCCTTCTGTTTTCGCCACTCTTCCCCCTCGAAACGAAAACACTATTCGGGGTGAAGATTGCTATGTGTCGTATCAAGATATATGTCCCCTGATATTATGCGATATCCTTAAGAGAAATTTTAAGGATATACACGCCAGGAGTTAGAATTCTCTTGACCTAAAGGTCAGTTCTCTGGGAATATCACTGTAGCCAAATATCCCTTAGAAAGCTACCAATAGGAACCTTCCATCAGGACGACATTGCTATCTCACCTTGAAATAGATTTTTCCCTTTGCTTCAAAATCCGTTTAAGGATATCGCATAATATCAGGGGACGTATTTCTTGATACGACACATGGCAATCTTCACCCCAAATAGAGTTTTCGCTTTGAGGGGGAAGAGTGGCGAAACAGAAGGGGAGCCGTTATCAAGGTTACCCGGTGGATTCCCTCCCTGTACCACTCCGGCGAACTATTCCTTGTTGCAATTAAGCATGGATAGCCGCAGATAAAGTAGTTTCGGGTGGGGACTTTTTTACATATATGTATACTCTTTTTTAGAAAGGAGGGAGGGTCCATCAGGACGACATGGCCATATCACCCAAAAATAGATATTTCGCTTCGCTCAAAATCCGTTTTTTGGTGTTAATTGCTAAGAAATTTGCATAAACCTTTTATATTTTATATCTTATTTTTTGGGTTTGGGGGGTGTCTTAATAAAAACAGATAGGTACTTGTGTTTTTGTATTGATATAGGAGTGCCCGATGAGTGGGCGGCTTTTTTTTTTGTGTAAATAATTTTTCTGTCCAGTTTTTATTCAATTCTTATCCCATCTCATAGGAATGAACTTTTGTTGCCAAGTCGTCTTCCCTTCGTTCAAGTATCCCCAGTACATGAGGACAGATGCCCACTTACAAGCTTAAGAAGTCTTAAGGTGTACACCTCCCACCTCTCTCTGATCTGGGCGTCTTATCAAGTCGAGGGAAGCCAGTCTTCTTTCCTTGGCCCTCATCGCTCCCTTCTGACCACGGAAGGACTGGTTCCCAGACCTCTTTGTGGTCTTAGTGGAGCCTCCCGTCTGATTGCTAGAGTGATCAGATCTACACGAATAGCCTCACTTTCATCCTTTTCATCAGGGGCTCCACATGCTTCATCTTCATGCTTGGAGCCTGTCCGGAGGTTCTCAAGGTAAGAAGGCTTTTCGTTTAGTTAGCCTCAGACATTTGACGCTCTACACGTTGAGTTTATCAAGTCAAATGGGCAGTTTTTTTTATGCTGGTGCCGGATGAAAGGTCATTCTTCATCCAGACCCTCTCAGCCTAAAATTGCAGAATTCCTGGTCCATCTTCACAGGGATGGAGGGTATCTGTTGTTCTTGAGAAGGTATTGGACAACACAAAGGCAACCAGAAAGAAATAACTTAAAAAGTGAGTAATGTTACTTTGCCATAACAGTAGAACCAAAGCCAAAGGCAGATGGAATCATATGGAAGAGTTTGTGGTAAATTTTTGTGTCTGTGCAAGATTACTATAAAGCCTTTTGCTGTTCATAATTCTGGAGGAAGGCTCAGAGGTGCATAGCAGTATTAGCAAGACAATTTTGATGGTGACTGGAGAGGAAGTACAGTAAAGGAAATAAGACAATGGATGAAACTCTGTCTTTTTGAAGAGCAAGGGGAAAACTATTTAAAGATAAAACCAATTATGTCACAGGAAATACTGTGGATGATAGAATCTACAGAGGATATGAGATTTTTAGATGCCTGAAATGTGTAACAAGAACAGATAGAACACAGATCAAAGTCTGTGATTTGTATGTTTAGGAAAAATGAAAAGTACATAACTTTATGAATTTATTTTATTTTTTAGAAAGCTCCATTAATTTTATTGAGTTTTCCTCTTCTCCAACTGATTGTAGTTTTCTTTTCTTCCAGACTTTTCATCTCAAAGGAAGGAATCATCCACCTCTTGCTGCTAAAGCTTGTAAGCTACTGAAGGTATACGCCAGAGACGTAAGACTGGAAAAGAAAGGGTCATGTTGGAAGATTTTGTTGTACAGTATGATGTCTGAGAATAGGAAGTTTAGTCTTAATTTCCTCTTTGAAGTCTATTGAAAATAATATTAAGGGTTGTTTCATCTTATGATAGGGAGAGGATGATGAATTCTGAACCACCTTTTGAATTTTCAATGAAAAGTGAAATTGAAGATTTATTTTTACCTGCAGTCGATCCAGAAAATAATGATACGTCTGGCAGTGTTGCTCTCTTTAATGATTGCGCTCTTTTCTTGGATCCAAAAATGGAAGTCAAAGTAGAGCCAGAAATATTTGAATCCAGCGAAAGCAACTTGAAAAATTCCTACGAGTACGATGCATCAGTGAGTGAAAACGGTTCATTAAGTTGTAAAGAGAATGTCGTTGATGAGGAAAGTGTAGTCACTTACTTAGGGACAGCTGTGAAAGAGGATAAAGGAAAAGAAAAAGGAAGACTTTCATGTGTAATCAGTGGAAGAGAATTATTACAGAAAGATGTTTTGAATCAAGAGGTGAATCAAATAAATGAGAAGCAGATAAAAAAAAGGATCATTGGTAATGTTAACTCCAATGCTCTAGCTAGAAAGCGATGCACATGCAGTGAATGTGGGAAAACGTTTTCTAATAAATCATATCTTATTGTGCATTTAAGAATTCACACGGGAGAGAAGCCATACAAGTGCAATGTCTGTAGCAAAACATTTAATACAAAATCATATCTCACTATACATTTAAGAATTCACACGGGAGAGAAGCCATACAAGTGTGATGTCTGTAGCAAAACATTTATTAATAAAAGTTGTCTCAATAAACATTCAGGAATTCACACGGGAGAGAAGCCATACAAATGCAATGTCTGTAGCAAAACATTTATTACAAAAGCACAGTTCACTACACATTCAAGAATTCACACGGGAGAGAAGCCATACAAGTGCAATGTCTGTAGCAAAACATTTAATACAAAATCACATCTCACTATACATTTAAGAGTTCACACGGGAGAGAAGCCATACAAGTGCGATGTCTGTAGCAAAACATTTATTAAAAAAAGTTATCTCACTTTACATTCAAGACTTCACACAGGAGAGAAGCCATACAAGTGTGATGTCTGTAACAAAACATTTAATACAAAATCACATCTCACTACACATTCAACAATTCACACGGGAGAGATGCCATACAAGTGCGATGTCTGTAGCAAAACATTTAATATGAAATCAAATCTCACCATACATTTAAGAGTTCACACGGGAGAGAAGCCATACAAGTGCGATGTCTGTAGCAAAACATTTGTTAAAAAAAGTTATCTCACTTTACATTCAAGACTTCACACAGGAGAGAAGCCATACAAGTGTGATGTCTGTAACAAAACATTTAATACAAAATCACATCTCACTTACCATTTAAGAATTCACACGGGAGAGATGCCATACAAGTGCGATGTCTGTAGCAAAACATTTATTACAAAACAGTGTCTCACTATACATTCAAGAATTCACCCGGGAGAGAAGCAATGCAAATGTAATGTCTGTAGCAAAACATTTTTTTCGAAATACACTCTCGCTGCACATTTAAGAGTTCACACGGGAGAGAAGCCATACAAATGCAATGTCTGTAGCAAAACATTTAATACAAAATCAGATCTCACTAAACATACAAGAATTCACACTGGAGAGAAGCCATACAAGTGCGATGTCTGTAGCAAAACATTTAATACAAAATCAGATCTCACTGTACATTTAAGAATTCACACGGGAGAGAAGCCATACAAGTGTAACGTCTGTAGCAAAACATTTTCTTCGCAATACAGTCTCGCTGCACATTCAACAATTCACACGGGAGAGAAGCCATGCAAATGTAATGTCTGTAGCAAAACATTTTTTTCGAAATACAGTCTCGCTGTACATTTAAGAGTTCACACGGGAGAGAAGCCATACAAATGCAACGTCTGTAGCAAAACATTTAATACAAAATCACATCTCACTGTACATTTAAGAATTCACACGGGAGAGAAGCCATACAAGTGTAACGTCTGTAGCAAAACATTTTCTTCGCAATACAGTCTCGCTGCACATTCAACAATTCACACGGGAGAGAAGCCATGCAAATGTAATGTCTGTAGCAAAACATTTTTTTCGAAATACAGTCTCGCTGTACATTTAAGAGTTCACACGGGAGAGAAGCCATACAAATGTAATATCTGTAGCAAAACATTTACCTAGAAACACAATCTCATTGTACATTCAAGACTTCACACGGGAGAAGCTATACAAGTGTGATGTCTGTAGCAAAACATTTAATACAAAACCACAACTCACTACACATTCAAGAATTCACACGGGAGAGAGGCCATACAAATGCAACGCCTGTAGCAAATTCTTTACTTCAAAAAAATATCTCACTAAACATAAGAAATCACATGAGAGATATATTCCAGTGTCATGAATGTGGCAAAATATATAATTTAAAACAGAGACTCTATAAACATTTAAGAAATCACATGGAAGAAAAACCATTCATGTGCACGGACTGTGGTAAAGATTTTTGGTCTGAAGGTTTCCTCAAGAATCATCACAGAAGGAGGTGCTATAAAATCTGATATTGTGATCTGGAATAAAGGAGAAAAAACAGCAAAGATTATAAATGTGAGAGTTCTTACCCCTTCGCACGATTGCCCAGGCCGTTAGCTCTCAATTTCGACGAGGTGACATGATGCCTCCAAACAGCTCATGCGAAGCACAGAGCAACACCTCAGGTCAGGCACTAGCCAGTTAGTTTTTTGGACTTGCACCCACCTAACGGTGAGTCTCCACGGTAAATATGGTAAGAGTTTGTATGTAGTGCAGTAATAAATGACAAATTTGGAAGAAATTTGCATTTGTTCCGTAACCGAAATACAAACCATGCTATTTACAGAGGGGGGTTTACCTTTTAGCGCAGCTGAAATGACGAGCTAATAGTTTTAACGAGGGTTAATTACCCCCGCGCTAGTTAGCGGGGGGTGGGGAAGGGTAGCTTGCTACCCCTCCCCCCTCCACACACCGGTGACTTGCTTCACTTCACTTTTGGCTCGGCGGGGATCAGACGTGTCTGCTCATCACCCTCGTGACAGTCTTTAATTTTCTGCTTTTTCTTTTCAGCGTGTGTGTTGGTTGGAAGTTGACCTTCAGTTATTTCTTTACAATGCGTACATGCCCTGGAGTTGCCAGTCGTCCTTGTGGGACTTTCATGTCGGACGTAAATACGGATCCGCACACCCTCTGCCCTCAATGTCGGGGCCGACGGTGTGACCAGGAGAACATGTGCCGTGAGTGCAGGGAGTGGTCTGCTTCCCAGTGGGAGAGGTTTGGCCGTCGGCGTAAGAAGTCCAAGAGAGACCGTTCTCCTCCGGGGTTAGCCTTGAAGGAGGAAGGTTCTCGGGACTCTTCTTCTGCCGCCCAAACCTCCTCCGAAGCTCCCCCTTGTCCGCCTCTTAAGGAGAGTCGGCCGAGTGGGAGCGCAGGCCCTTGTTCTGTTTCCCGACCTTCGGTGGGGGGAGAGGGCGTCGCCTCCCATAGCGAGGCGGTTCCCCCTCCTCCGGGGGAGGTTATTGATAGTGCCATATCCAGTGATCTTTTACAGATTTGGTCGTCCCTGGGGCTTAAGGGCTTGCCCTCCAGGGTCGCTCTTATTGACCTTGTCTCGTTGGGGGCCGCTGTTAAGCAGTCGCCGGCGGTAGCCGAGGTAGACCCTCTGTCTATTGTCGACGTCGTGGTGACAGAGGCCTCCGACGTGGCTGGGCCTTCCGCCGCAGGTGCTGTTGCGGGTGATGGTGCTAAAGACTCTCCTCCTCCTTCCGTACACCCTTCGAAGGGGGAAGTGAGTCCTTCGGTCTCGGCTGCTGCTCAGCTTCCTTCTGAGGGAAGTGCTTTAACGGAGACTCCCCTTCGGAGGACCGATGGTCCCGACGATCTTCCCCGAGGCCGCCTCCGCCGTAAGGCTCACCGTCCGCTACGCCACAAGGGCCTCCCTTCCCCTTACAGGGGAACTAAGAGGCGCCTTTTTGGTTCTTCATCCTCCGGGGGGGACTCTCCTCGTCAGCCTCAACCTACAGCTCCGCCCTCCTTGAACCTCTCTGCAGACCGCTCTCCATCTCCTGCCAGATCTTCGCCTTCTGGAGAACTCGTCACCCGACGGGCAACGGTCCCTTCGGGGCTAAGGGATCCTTCCCTTACGCGAGCAGTGCTAGCGCACAAGCGCTCTCCTGCTCGCCAGCGCTCTCCTGATCTTCAGCGCTCTCCTGCTCGCCAAGACTCTCCTGCTCGCCGACGCTCACCTGCTCGTCGGCTCTCTCCTGATGTTCGCCCCTCTCGCCAGCGCTCTCCTGCTCGTCAGCTCTCTTCCAAGCGTCAGCGCTCATTTGAGGACCATCGCCCTGCGGTCTCTGACCACCCTTTAGTTCCTGCTGAACTCCCTGCTCACTATCTGCCTGGTCCTGTGGCTACGCAACATCGTGCTGCGCGTGTGTCAAAAACACATGTTCGCCAACGCGCCAGCGATCTCCCAGTTCCTGCTCGTGAACGCGCCGCGCCACCTGTCCTTTCACATGACACGCGTCGACCTTCTGCTCGCCAGCGATCTCCAGCTCGCCAACGATCACCTACGCGCCAGCGATCACCTACGCGCCAGCGATTACCTCCTCGCCAGCGTTCACCTGCTTGCCAGCGCGCACAGGCGATCTTAGTATCGCCTATTCAACAGCGACAGCTAGCGCGCCAACGTTCTCCAACGCTCCTGAAGGAACATGGTTCGCCAGCTTCTAGCTCGCCATCGCGCGATCGCCCGCCTGCGCATGTTGCTCGCCATCGCTCGCCATTGCACGATCGCCCTCCTGCGCATGCTGCTCGCCATCGCTCGACCCTGCACGATCGCCCTCCTGCGGATGCTGATCACCATCGCACCCCATCACGCGATCGCCCACCTGCGCATGCTGCTCGCCATCGCTCGCCATCACGCGATCGCCCTCCTGCGCATGCTGCTCGCCATCGCTCGCCCCTGCACGATCGCCCTCTTGCGGATGCTGATCACCATCGCACCCCATCACGCGATCATTCACCTGCGCATGCTGCTCGCCATCGCTTACCATTACGCGGTCATTCACCTGCGCATGCTGCTCACCATTGCACGCCAGTGCATCGACATGCCACATCGCGCCATCGCTAACTTGAGCGACTGCACTCACCAGCTCATCATCGATCGCCTGTGGATCTACATCGCCAGCGATCTTCCTCACCTACGCGGCAGCGCGTTCCCTCGCCGTCGCGCCAACGCTTGCGTTCGTCGCCTCGGACACGCGTTCATTTACCTGCCCATCCCTCGCGCCCACTCGCCTGCGCGCCCGCGCGACCGCTCGCCTGTGCGCCCGCGCGAGCATCCACCTGCGCGCCCGCGCGATCGCTCGCCCGCGCGACCATCGTTCGCGGCGAATTCCGCAGCCGGTGGTAGCAGCAGGAACGCGTGCTCCTAGACGGCACTCGGGATCACCTCCATCCAAACACAGGTTGGTAGTGCAGGACGAGGAGAGGTTAGTACATCATTCTTCCCCACCTTCTTTTCAGGCAGGTACCGTCGTGTCCACTCCAAAGTATCGCCCGATCCCTTTCCCTTTAGCGAGGATTTCGGACTCTGTGTCCTTGGAGCAGCAGACTTGGTTTGGTCCTCTGGCACGGGCGTTAGTGAGGGTTATGAAACCAGCACTCGCCGGCCAGGGTAACAAACCAACGGCTGTCTCTCCTACGCTGAAGAGAAAGAGAAGAGTGGACTTCGTGGTGACTTCCCCCAGGGCGAAGTTGGTTCCCAAGAGGTCGGTCGCGAAGGTCCCTTCTCCTGCACGAGTACTCTCTCCTTCTCCCGTGGACGAGGCCTTTCCGTCCTCAGGTGAGTCCAGTGGGGCGGTAGTCTTCCCCTCGGCACCAGGGGGGGAGACTTCGCTTCAGGCAGGAGAATCGTCTCGTGAGGAAGGGGCCCCTCGAACCTCGTTGTTGGGATCCTGTATTCCTCCCAGGAGGGAATCCAAGGATTCCAAGACCGTCCCTAAATCCTCTGCAAGGATTCGTCAGGAACCCACGACTACCCAGGGGAATGTCCACGTATCACCCCAGGAAGAGATTCTTGGGGCAGGAGACTTAGCTGCCAGCCCGCAGGGAGGAGAACAGCAAGAATCCGAACATGCCTTCTGGCAGGTCCTAAGCCTGATAAGGCAACTTAACAGGCTTACGGATCCAGTCATCGCCCCCCGTGAAGGCAAAGACACGATTCTGGATGAAGTGTTTGACGTTCGGAAGGCCCCTAAGACCAGTGCAGCTCTGCCCTGGTCTCGGGGGCTGAAGAGTGCCAGGGCTAGGGCCAACACTCAGCTCGCACTTCTTGCCTCCTCCAGTCGTTCCACTGCCGGGAACAAACTCATCCCTCCTCCTCGGCTCCAGCAGAGGAGGTATTTCGAGATCCTGGGTGAGCACAACCTCGCTCTTCCTCTCCATCACTCTGTGGAGGAGCTGGCGAAGGGAGTTCCCCTTGAGAAACTCTCTGCCCGGCAGGTGTCGTTCTCGGCGGCAGAGATCCTTAACCACGAGAAGGTCGCTAAGTGTGCTATGCAGGCCACTTCGTGGCTGGACTTCTGGCTAGGATCTCTAGGCATCCTTTTGCGATCGGAGAACTTGTCCAAGGAGACCAATAGGAAGGCCCTAGAGACCTTCTTGCTCTCGGGCACCCGCTCCATCGAGTTTTTGGCGCACCAGGTTACCACCCTGTGGGCCAACTCGGTGTTGAAGCGTCGCGATGCTGTGTCCGAGAGATTCCATCCGAAGGTCCCCGCCGTAGATGTGTGTAGGCTCCGACATGCTTCCCTTCTGGGGGAGAGCCTGTTTGAGCCTCAAGACATGGAGCGAATGGCTGAGAGGTGGAGGAAATCCAGCACGGACTCCCTCCTCCACAGGGCCCTTACAACTCGGCCCTATTAGCCTCCAGCCCCGCCACAACAGCAGCAACAGCCTCGTAAGGCTCCCAAACAGGCACCGGCAGCTAAGAAAGTGGTGTCTAAGCCCCAGCCCTTTCCAGCCAAGGTCAAGAGGGGCGGTAAGTCCTCCAGGGGAGGCAAGACTCCTAGGGGTGGCGGCCGCGGCCGCAAGCCTTAGGGGTGGCAATCCCCCTGCATGTCCACCTGTGGGGGGATGCCTTCAGCGTTGCGTCCGCAGGTGGCAGCAACACGGGGCCGATGCTTGGACGGTCTCTGTGATCGGCCAAGGTTATCGCGTCCCATTCACAACATCTCAGCCTCCCCTGACAGCGAATCCAGTGTCGTTAAGCTCCTATGCCACGGGATTGGCAAAGGGGCTGGCCCTTCAGGCCGAAGTCGAGACCATGCTCGAGAAGGGTGCTCTCCAGGAGGTCATGGACGGCTCCCCAGGCTTCTTCAGTCTACTCTTTCTTGTAGAGAAGGCTACTGGAGGCTGGAGACCCGTCATCGATCTCTCAGCTCTAAACAGGTTTGTCAAACAAACCCGGTTCAGCATGGAGACAGCAGACACGGTCAGACTTGCGGTGAGACCACAAGACTTCATGTGTACACTGGATCTAAAGGACGCTTACCTCCAGATCCCAATCCATCCGTCTTCCAGGAAGTACCTGAGATTCTGCCTAGACAACAAGATCTACCAGTTCAAGGTGCTGTGTTTCAGTCTCTCCACAGCTCCTCAGGTGTTCACCAGAGTGTTCACCCTGATTTCATCTTGGGCGCACAGGAACGGCATTCGTCTCCTTCGTTACCTGGACGATTGGCTGATCCTAGCAGACTCGGAGTCGACCCTTCTACGGCACCGAGACAGGCTTCTGGATCTTTGCCAGGATCTGGGGATCGTGGTAAACCTCGAGAAGTCCTCTCTGCAGCCGTCCCAACGACTGGTTTATCTAAGCATGCTAATAGACACCAATCTCCACAAAGCCTTTCCATCAGACGACCGGATAGCAAGGCTGAGGAGGGTGGCGGAACCTTTCCTCAAGCGAAAAGAACTCCCCGCCCAATCGTGGTTGCGTCTCTTAGGCCACCTATCCTCCCTGGCCCGTCTGGTTCCAAACAGCCGCCTCAGGATGAGATCCCTTCAATGGCGGCTCAAGTCCCGGTGGAATCAAGGATCCGATTCCCCGGACATTCTGATCCCAATGGGGTCTCTGGAACAGACGGACTTGCGGTGGTGGCTGGCCGACGAGAACCTGCGGAAGGGAGTGAGTCTTCTCGTCCTCCCCCCGGAATTGACTCTGTTTTCAGACGCGTCAAAAGAAGGGTGGGGGGCGCACGTTCTGAACCAGAGGGCCTCAGGCCTTTGGTCAGAATCAGAAAAGTGCCTACACATCAACCTGCTAGAATTGAAGGCCGTCTTTCTGGCTCTTCAGCAGTTCCAACGGTCCCTGGCGGGTCACTCCGTGGTGGTGATGAGCAACAACACCACGGTAGGGGCTTATATCAACAAGCAGGGAGGCACTTTTTCGCAACAGCTATCCCATCTTGCAGTAGAGACTCTGAGGTGGACCGAAACCCACTCGATAACACTATCAGCTCGCTTCATTCCTGGCAATAGGAATGTGCTCGCCGACAGTCTGAGCAGGGCTTCGCAGATAGTGAGTACCGAGTGGTCTTTGGATCCTCAGATAGCCAACAAAGTCCTGACTTTGTGGGGTTCCCCGACTGTGGACTTGTTCGCGACAGCCTTGAACTTCAAGCTGCCCCTGTACTGCTCACCAGTCCCGGACCCCAAGGCACTCTGGCAAGATGCTTTCCAGCAACGGTGGGACAACATCGACGTGTACGCCTTCCCACCGTTCTGTCTAATGAGAAGGGTGCTCAACAGGACCAGACTATCGGTCAACTGTTCCATGACTCTGGTAGCTCTGCTATGGCATCACACGGAATGGTTTCCGGACCTTCTGCAACTCCTGACGGAACTCCCAAGGGAGCTTCCTCCTCGACACGAGCTTCTCAGACAACCCCACTCCGGCGTCCCTCACAGGGCCGTAGCCTCTTTTGTGGTTGGTGTCGTGGAAGGGGTATCTCTCCACTCGATGCCACTATTCCAGCAATAGCGGACTTCCTCGTGTATCTGCGAAAAGAAATGCGCCTTTCTGTCTCGGCAGTGAAAGGCTATCGCTCAGCCTTAAGCTTGGCCTTCAGATTGAAGGGCGTGGATATTTCTTCATCGCTAGAACTCTCTTTACTCATATGTAGCTATGAGCTTACCTGCCCCCAGTCGGAAGTGAGACCCCCTCCTTGGAACGTGGTTCGAGTCCTCAGGTCTCTTAAGAGACCTCCCTTCGAGCCATTACGCCAGGCCTCCGATCGCCACCTGTCTTGGAAGACGGCTTTCCTACTCGCCTTGGCTTTGGCCAAGCGAGTTAGTGAACTTCATGGTCTCTCGTACGACATCGCCCATTCAAGGGGATGGGGGGAGGTAACGTTCAGGTTCGTCCCTGAGTTTGTGGCCAAGACTCAGAATCCTGGAGTGCCGGATCCTCGGTTCGACTCTTTCAGGATCGGGAGTCTCCGTTCTGTAACAAACGACCCAGACCAGCTGCTACTATGTCCAGTGAGGTGTCTGAGGCACTACTTGAAGGCAACGGCTGCAGTCCGTCCTCATGTGCGAGCTTTGTTTGTGAGCACAGGCAGGACAAAGAGGAGGGTCACCAGGAACACCATCTCAGCTTGGATTCGAAGGGTTGTCCACCATGCCCTGAATCCTGACCTTCCTCCGTCACGTCGCCCTCGGGCCCACTATGTCAGGGGTATTGCTACATCCCTGGCCTTCAAGAGAATCTTCTCTGTGACGCAGGTACTTCAAGCTGGGGTCTGGAAGCGTCAAACGACCTTCACAGCCCACTACCTGCAAGACGTGACCCACAGGAGCCTCGATACGTTTTCTATCGGTCCTGTGGTGGCTGCACAACAGCTGGTCTAACCTCAGGCTCCTTTTTGGACAAGTAGCAGTAGGTTGTGGGCGTTGTTACCCGGTCTTAGTCTGCGTGAATGAAAGAGTATGTCTGACCCTTACTTCTTTCTTCATTCTCCCCTCTCTTGGGGAAGCAGCATCCTGGTCCTCGCATAGCTGACCTCGACCTCTGCAGGTAATCCATGCTTCTTTGTGCTCCTAGTATTAAGCTTAATACTGTTGCGTCTCCCATACCCTGACGAGGTGGTATGGGGAACGTCCTATCCTAGAATTCCTATCTGAAGGTCTCAAGGTCAACTTCATAGGACGAGTCACACTCTCCTCCTCACACTACTTATGTAGGCCACTCGTTCCTAGCGATGCTAGGAACTTGTGAGGTACAGGGGCTCCCTCTCTCTAGTGCTGCTCACTGAGGGATCGAGCCCCCGGGCAAGCCGAAGTCAGTAAGGCTGGGGACTTTCCACCCTTCCTAAGGGGTAAGTCACCCTCTGTAAATAGCGTGGTTTGTATTTCGGTTACGGAACAAATGACAAATTCGAAGATAATTTGTATTTTTCCTAACCATACAAACCTTAGCTATTTACACATATGTGCCCGCCATCCCTGACCCCCAAGTCAAGTCCTACCTCTAAGTGAAGTGAAGCAAGTCACCGGTGTGTGGAGGGGGGAGGGGTAGCAAGCTACCCTTCCCCACCCCCCGCTAACTAGCGCGGGGGTAATTAACCCTCGTTAAAACTATTGGCTCGTCATTTCACCTGCGCTAATAGGTAAACCCCCCTCTGTAAATAGCTAAGGTTTGTATGGTTAGGAAAAATACAAATTATCTTCGAATTTGTCATTTTCCCTATGTATACAATCTTGGAGCTCTTAACACAACCTGGTCCCACCATCACCTTCCCCCAGGGAGTTCTGCCGCAATTGCACAGTGACTTTCAGTTACAAGTGGTGGTGTGAGCAGAGTGGTTGGTCCAACTCTCGCTCTCCCTTCGCTAAGTAGCTAAAAGTTTTACAGCTAGTTCCAGCTGTTGCCAAAATGCATCTCCAGTGTAAAGAGATCCAGGTTTGTATAGTTGGGAAAAATACAAATTATTTGCAAATTTGTCATATTAGCCTAATTATTACTATTAGAAGTGCCAAGGTGCGAAAGCAAATTGCCACTAGCCCAAGGGACCAAATAGTTGACAGTCAGGTGCAGTGAAGAAATAGAAAAGTAAAGAATAAACTATATAAGAGAAAAATGATATTATTTCAAGATAGATAACAATGTTGAATAAATAAGCATTATAAAAACCAGAAAATTAAACATCGTCAACAGAAAAACATTTGTATCAAGTTTGAACTTGTAAATATCTACTGATTCAGTTGCAGGGGCAGTAGTTGATTGGCTTGGTCACAGCCTAAATAAAGCTTAGAGAATAATATACAGCATTAAGCCTTTTGAAACAATGCTGGTGACATTGTCTCTTTTTGAAAGTAATACTGGATGATTCTACCTGCTTCTTGTACTGTAGTGAAGTTGTGAATGTAAGCGGGAAGGAAGATTTAAAGGCCAGTCTGCTCATATTGGAATATGAAGCCATGCAATTATTTACAAAGTACTATGGTACAGAGATAGCTGCATTTTGGTTGTTTGAATATAAGTATAGTAATAAGGTAGAAAAGTATTTTTTAAGATTTATGTGATTTTCTTGATGTGATCTCTTTTATGGTCTTAGTGACTAGTTTAGGTTTTATAATTTTCCATTGGATTGTCCTTGAGAGGAGAATCTTCATTAAAATATCTAAATATTTGGTTTCTCTTTCATTTCCACAATTGCTCTTCTCAAACATTTCAATCTGCATTGGTCTCTCTGGAGAGAGAGTTTCTCGTCAAATGATTTTACAGCATTCTTAGTACAGTACTGTATTCAGGTTTCACAAGAATGAAGTTAAGATTTAAAGATATTTTGCTGAGTAATATTCCAAGTCCCAGGGCTGGGTCTTGTGGGTAAAATCCATAACCCAATTTGTTTAGGAATAAATTCTACAGGTTTCAGTATTAATGTGAGTTAACGAAATTAGATATCTGATGTTATTAATTAAGTTTACAGTTTATTGATTGTATTTGTGGTACAGAGCAGTAATCATGTCCAGAGGCTGTCATGGTTTGTTTTTGGAAATGCAATTTGTTTGGACTCATAGCTCAACCTAATGTTAACTGTAATAAGTACAATCATTTGGGTCTAATTTCATGTCAAGTTAGTTGTCAGTGTTTGAATATGAAAAATAGAAGATTGAAGGATTAAAAGCAATATTTTTTTTTGTAACTTTCAAGAAATATTTGTTCTGTCTATACCTTCGCTGTTTATAGGGATATTACTTCCGGCGAGGCTGGAAGATGAGCCATAAGACTTTTAGTGAGGGATAATTACCTAAACCGCCAGTTAGCAGGAAGGTTGTGGGTAGCCGGCTATCCTGTTCACTCACACACTGGGCTGAGCATCTACTTTGCTTTTGGCTTGGTGGAGAACGGACATTGCTGCTCTCCTGCTCCATTGCCTTTTTGACTTGCCATTGAGTGATAGCTTTGAATTATTCTTTGTATGTGCCGTAACTGGAATACGAACCCACGCTATTCAATAGGGGTATTACTTTCAGTGAAGCTGAAATGACGAGCCATTAAGATTTAGTGAGGTTTAACTACCCATTCCACTAGTTAATGGGCTTGAGGGGGTAGCTTGCTACCGCTCCCTCTCACACACCGGTGATTTAATCTACTTTGCTTCTGGCTCGGATGGTAAACGTTGTTGCTGCTTTTCATCCTCACCAAGTTATATTTTGAACTGCCATTAGTGCTTTTTGTTTATGCTTTCTCTTTAATAGTGTGTGTTTGTGTTGACTTGTGCAACCATGCATACTTGCCCTTGACTTGAAGGCTAACCCTGCCGGACCTTCATGTCGGCCATGGGCACTAACTGCCACACCCTTTCTCCCACCTGCAGAGGTCAACGTTATGATTGTGGTAATAAGTGCAATGAGCGTCGGGAGTGGTCTGCTTCCCAGTGGGAAAGATTTTGGCGCGGGCGGAAGAAGTCAAAGTGGGATATTTCTCTTTCGAAGGTTCCTTTGTATGAAGGGAAAATAACACAAGATCTCTTCTTCTGCCTCCTGACCTTCTTTCGAAGCTCCTATTCGTTCGGGCTCTTCTGAGAGACCGTCGAGCAGTAATGTAGACTTTAATTTTAGCCAACCCTCGTCTTTGAGAGAAGGTGTTGCTTGCCCTAGCGAAGTGGTCCCACCTCTCCCCCCGGGTAAGGCCTTGTCTATGGGTTCTGTGTTACAGGTGTGGTCGTCCTTGCGGCTCCCGGGTCCGCAATGCGAGTGTGCAGCCGTTGTCGACTTCTGAGTTGGATCCTCTAATTCTTGTCGATGTTGTGGTGTCAGAGGCGTCTTCTGTGGCCGCTTTCGACGCCCCTGACCCTCTAGACTCTCCTGCTGTTGTTGACGACTACGTTTCCCCTCTTCTGTCCATCCTTCGAGGGAGAAACTAAGTCCAACGTCTGTCTCTCATATGTCTCATACGAGTGGTTCTCCCGTTGGGTGAGTTCTCTCATAGAGACTCCTCTTCGGAGGACTGCTGCTCAAGGTCAGCTTGCTAATCCCACGTCGCAGAGCTCGCCCTCTGCTTTGACTGAAAGGTTGCCCTTCACCATCATTGAAAAGGCTCTTCATCTTCGTCTTCACAGCCGTCACCCATAGAGGAGCTACCACTTCAGTGGTCTTCTGGCCCTCGACTTTCGCCCTTTCCTGGTCCTTCTCCTGACGACGCTGCGGCTAGTCCTCGGACTTTAGCCCTGGACTCTTCTGTGTATCGTGCGCGATCGCCATTGGTGGATGTTCGCCCTTCCAAAGGGCACATCCCTGTTCCAGTTCGACATTCCAGTCAACCTCCTTACCTGTCGTTACTGTTCCCATCTCCTGTACATCCTCGGATGTTCTACCTAAGTGTTCAGCGGAGCGCCAACTCTCTCCAGCTTGCCAGCTCCTTGCAGTGCACCTGTGCTCTCCAACAGCACGT
Organism: Palaemon carinicauda; assembly: GCF_036898095.1. NCBI lineage: Eukaryota > Metazoa > Arthropoda > Malacostraca > Decapoda > Palaemonidae > Palaemon > Palaemon carinicauda. The sequence continues at coordinate 71,482 of NW_027168638.1, forward strand.
CAGCGCCAGCCTGCACTCAAAACTCTTTCCAGAACGTCTTTCTCTCCACTGAGTCAGCGGTCTCCAGAACATTGACGTTCCCTTGACCACTAGCCTTCTCCTTCTCATCCTCAGCCCCCTCCAATAATGCAGCGATCTCCCGATTGCCAAGGCTCTCCAGCACAGCCCTGTCCTTCCAAAGAGTATTGTATGCCAGCTCGCCAGCAATCGCCAGTGCAACTCCACTCTCCAACTCAAGCTTGTTAGCACTCCCTGAGACATCAGTGCTTTCATGCGCAGCCTCGGTATCAGGCTCACCAACGCTCTCCTGCACGAAAGCGCTCTCTTGTACGTCACCCCACTCCCAAGCGCCAGTGGTCGACTGTGCAATAGTGCTCTCCTGTGCCAAAACACTCTCCACCTCACCAGCACCCTTCGGCTCGCTGGCACTCTCCCGCTTATCAGTACTCACCTGCGCCCCAGAGCTTTCCTACGAATTTACCGGAAACTACGCGCCAGCATCCTCCTTTGTTGCGTCGTACTGAGCGCCTGCGCGTTCTCTAGAAACCGCACCAGCATCATCCTGCTCAGCGTCTTACTGCACGCTATTCTTCTCATGTGTGCTCTCCGGCCCGCTAGCGCTCACTGTCCCACTTGCGCCATGGCCATGAGCAGGTTCTACAGGCTCCTAGGTTTTAAGGAACATCGAGTAGACGGCTCACCATCGCATAATTCCCCTCCCTGCAAACGCATTATAGCGCGACCGCCGAGGAAAGGAGGAGGGGTCTCCACAGAACGGTTCAGGATCCCGAAGCTGCCTTCCTCAACAGCAGAGACTGCTCTCAGGGAACTGTCGGTCCCTTTCCCTTCAGGGCCTTCAGGGGATCTGTCTGACAGTGCGTCAGTCAGTCAGGGCTATGGTCAGAGCATTGGTGCAAGCCTTCAAGCCAGCTCTGTCTGCCAGTTCTTCAGAGCATTTTACAGCTATAGCAGACCTACTGTAATGAACCACAGCTTCTTTTCCCCTGAAGAGGAAGAAGGTCTCAGATGTGGTTACTTCCCCTAGGGTAAGGCTGACTCCTATTAGGCTATCAAGGTCTTCTCGTGCATCTTCCACCGGACACAGTCTTACCTCACCTCTCCCGAGGGGGTAATACCAGGGAGGGGCTTCCTCTCTTCTACCTTCAGAGGAAGTTTCCACTCGCACGGAGAGTTCACCACCGTTGGAAGTCAGGAGGGACATGACAATGCAGCTTTCGATGCTTGAGCCCTTCCTCCTTCCACGAAAGGAACCGAAGGACTCCAAGACTCTTCCTAAGTCCTCTTCAAGAACCTCCAAGTCTACAGATGTAGCCTGTCACTCAAGGGATGTGCGCGACCCACTTGGAGAAGAGCTCTCGGGGGTGGAAAAAGGAGACTTCGCTGCAAGTCCAAGTCCAACGTCGGAAGGAGAGCAGAAAGAGTCGGACCATGCATTCTGACAGGTTCTGACTCTCATCAGGATTCTCAATGGGTTTATCAACTGAGAGAGTAAAGACACTGTGTCTTTTGCACCTAGAAGCCCTCAGAGACCAGTGCATCCTTGCCTTGGACTCAGGGCGTGAAGGGTGCCAGGGCTACGATCATCCTACAGCTCTCTGAGCTCTCCTCCTCGCAACGTTCCGGCTCTACCACCAAGCTTCTCCCACCTCCTGTCTGCAGCAGAGGAGCTATTCTGAGATCTTAGACGTGCCTCGTCCAACTCCTCTTCTTCCCATACAGGCTACTTTGTGGCTTGATGTTTGGTTAGGGACCTTGGAAATCCTGGTAAGAACTGAAGATTTCTCAAAGAAATGTATCAGGGTTCTCACCATTACTCCCACCTGTACCAGGCTTCTGGGAGTCTCCTGCTTGAGGTGGACTCTTTGCTTCCTCGCCTGTTCCGGCAACTAACCCTTTTAGTCCGCCAGAGACTGCAGACAGTGGACTAGGGGAGCAGTTCTTGGGTAACCCGGCCAAAGCCAGTAGGCCAGAAATGGCTGCGGTAGCTACAGCCGAGGCAGTTCCCCTCTCCTCAGCAGCATTTAGTTCCACTCTCCAGGCCGGCAAACGACAGTGCTAAACATCAGTCTAGCTGGTGGTAGTGGCTCTCAACAGTTCCTGCACAGGTAGTGGCACTCTACAAGAAGGGGCAGAGGCACACTCAAGGGTACTCTTCGGGACAGCAGATGGCAGTGTCACCCTCCAGGGCAGCAGACGGCAGTGTAATCCTTCAGGGCAGTAGACGGCAACATGCTTGGAACTTTCTTATGTCACAAGCTTGGAACTTTTTTTGAATACTTTGACCTTGACCGTAAAGGCTCTTTCTTGGTGTTAATTGCTAAGAAATTTGCATCATAAACCTAATGGCACTGTATTTTGAAAAAGAACTTTTATATTTTATATCTTATTTTTGGGTGTGTGGGTGTCCTAAAAAAAAAAAACGTACTTGTGTTTTTGTATTGATATAGGGGTGCCCAATTAGTGGGAGGGTTTTTTTTTTTCAAATAATTTTTCAGTCTTGTATTGTTTTTCAATTATTCCATGTCATAGCAATGAACTTTTGTTACTAAGTCGTCTTCCCTTCGTTCAAGTATCCCCAGTACATGAGGACAGAAGCCCACTTACAAGATGAGGAAGTCTTCAGGTGTACACCTCCTCCCTCTCTCTGATCTGGCCGTTTTATCAAGGCGAGAGAAACCAGTCGTCTTTCCATGGCCCTCATCACTCCCTTCTGGCCTCGGAAGGACTGGTTCCCAGACCTTTTTGATGTCCTAGTGAACCCTCCAGTTAGATTGCTAGAGACCAGATCTACTCAAACAGCCTCACTTTCATTGTCTTCATCAGGGGCTCCACATGCGTCTTCATGCTTGGAGCCTGTCAGGAGGTTCTCAAGGTAAAAAGTCATTTCATATAGCTAGCCTAAGCCATGTGATGCTCTACATGTCGAGTTTATCAAGTCAAATGGGCAGTTTTTTTTTACGCTGGTGCCAGATGAAAGTTCATTCTTCTTCCAGACTCTCTCAGCCTAAAATTGCAGAATTCCTGGTCCATCTTCACAGGGATGGAGGGTATCTGTCGGTCTTAAGAAGGCACTGGACAACACAAAGGCAACCAGAAAGAAAAAAATCTATGTTAGTAATGTTAATTTGCCATAACAGTAGAACCAAAGAAAAGGTAGAGGGAATGATATGGAAGAGTTTGTGGTAAATGTTCCTGTCTGTGCAAGATTACTATAAAGCCTTTTGCTGTTCATAATTCTGGAGGAAGGCTCAGAGGTGCATAGCAGTATTAGCAAGACAATTTTGATGGTGACTGGAGAGGAAGTAAAGTAAAGGAAATAAGACAATGGATGAAATGTCTTTGTCTTTTTCAAGAGCAAGGGGAAAACTATTTAAAGAATTAAACCAATAATGTCACAGGAGATGCTGTGGATTATAGAATCTACAGAGGATATGAGATTTTTAGATGCCTGAAATGTGTAACGAGAACAGATAGAACACAGATCAAAGTCTGTGGTTTGTATGTTTAGGAAAAATGAAAAGTACATAACTTTATGAATTTATTTTATTTTTTAGAAAACTCCATTAATTTTATTGATTTTTCCTCTTCTCCAACTGATTGTAGTTTTCTTTTCTTCCAGACTTTTCATCTCAAAGGAAGGAATCATCCACCTCTTGCTGCTAAAGCTTGTAAGCTACTGAAGGTATATGCAAGAGATGTAAGACTGGAAAAGAAAGGGTCATGTTGGAAGTTTTTGTTGTACAGTATGATGTCCAAGAATAGGAAGTTTAGTCTTAATTTTATCTTTGGAGTCTATTGAAAATAATATTAAGAGTTGTTTCATCTTGTGATAGGGAGAGGAGGATGAATTCTGAACCACCTTTTGAATTTTCAATGAAAAGTGAAATTGAAGATCTATTTTCACCTGCAGTCGATCCAGAAAATAATGATAGGTCTGGCAGTGTTGCTCTCTTTAATGATGGCGCTTTTTTCTTGGATCCAAAAATGGAAGTCAAAGTAGAGCCAGAAATATTTGATTCCAGCGAAAGCAACTTGAAAAATTCCTACGAGTACGATGCATCAGTGAGTGAAAACGGTTCATTAAGGTTTAAAGAGAATGTCGATGATGAGGAAAGTGGAGACACTTACTTAGGGACAGCTGTAAAAGAGGATAAAGGAAAAGAAAAAGGAAGACTTTCATGTGTAATCAGTGGAAGAGAATTATTACAGAAAGATGTTTTGAATCAAGAGGTGAATCAAATAAATGAGAAGCAGATAAAAAAAAGGATATTTGGTAATGTTAACTCCAATGCTCTAGCTAGAAAGCGATGCACATGCAGTGAATGTGGGAAAACGTTTTCTAATAAATATAATCTTGCAGTGCATTTAAGAAATCACATGGGAGAAAGGCCATACAAATGCAATGTCTGTAGCAAAACATTTATTACAAAAGCTCACTTCACTAAACATTCAAGAATTCACACGGGAGAGAAGCCATACAAATGTGATGTCTGTAACAAAACATTTAATACAAAATCATATCTCACTGTACATTTAAGAATTCACACGGGAGAGAAGCCATACAAGTGTGGTATTTGTAGCAAAACATTTATTACAAAACCAAAACTCACTACACATTCAAGATTTCACACGGGAGAGAGGCCATACAAATGTAATGTCTGTAGCAAAACATTTAATACAAAAGCTCATCTCATTATACATTTAAGAGTTCACACAGGAGAGAAGCCATACAAATGTAATATCTGTAGCAAAACATTTAGTACACAATATATTCTCACTAGACATTCAAGAATTCACACGGGAGAGAGGCCATACAAATGCAACGTCTGTAGCAAATTCTTTACTTCAAAAAAATATCTCACTAGACATAAGAAATCACATGAGAGATCTATTCCAGTGTCATGAATGTGGCAAAACATATAATTTAAAACAGAGACTCTATAAACATTTAAGAACTCACATGGAAGAAAAACCATTCATGTGCACGGACTGTGGTGAAGCATTTTGCTCTGAAGGTTTCCTCAAGAATCATCATAGAAGGAGGTGCTATAAAATCTGATATTGTGATCTGGAATAAAGGAGAAAAAACAGCAAAGATTATAGATGTGAGAGTTCTTACCCCTTCGCACGATTGCCCAGGCTGTTAGCTCTCAAAGTCGACGAGGTGACATGATGCCTCCAAACAGCTCATGCGAAGCACAGAGTAACACCTCAGGTCAGGCACTAGCCAGTTAGTTTTTTGGACTTGCACCCACCTAACGGTAAGTCTCCACGGTAAATATGGTAAGGGTTTGTATGTAGTGCAGTAATAAATGACAAATTTGGAAGAAATTTGCATTTTCCCTATGTATACAATCCTGGAGCTCTTAACACATACTGGTCCCGCCATCATCTTCCCCCAGGAAGTTCTGCCGCAATTGCACAGTGACTTTGTTACAAGTGGTGGTGTGAGCAGAGTGGTTGGTCCAACTCTCGCTCTCCCTTCGCTAAGTAGCTAAAAGTTTTACAGCTAGTTCCAGCTGTTGCCAAAATGCATCTCCAGTGTAAAGAGATCCAGGTTTATATAGTTAGGAAATATAGAAATTATTTGCAAATTTGTCATATTAGCCTAATTATTACTATTAGAAGCGCCAAGGTGCGAAAGCAAATTGCCACTATCCCAAGGGACCAAATAGTTGACAGTCTGGTGCAGTGAAGAAATAGAAATGTAAAGAATAAACTATATAAGAGAAAAATTATATTATTTCAAGATAGATAACTGTTGAATTAATAAGCATTATAAAAACCAGGAAATAAAACATCGTTAACAGAAAAACATTTGTACTAAGTTTGAACTTACTCATATTGGAATATGAAGCCACGCAATTATTTACAAAGTACTATGGTATGGAGATAGCTTCATTTTGGGGGTTTGAATATAATTATAGTAATAAGGTAGAAAAGTATTTTTTAAGATTTATGTGATTTTCTTGATGTGATCTCTTTTATGGTCTTAGTGACTAGTTTAGGTTTTATAATTTTCCATTGGATTGTCCTTGAGAGGAGAATCTTCATTAAAATATTTAACTATTTGGTTTCTCTTTCATTTCCACAAATGCTCTTCTCAAACATTTCAATCTGCATTGGTCTCTCTGGAGAGAGAGTTTCTCATCAAATGATTTTACAGCATTCTTAGTACAGTACTGTATTCAGGTTTCACAAGAATAAAGTTAAGATTTAAAGATATTTTGCTGAGTAATATTCCAAGTCCCAGGGCTGGGTCTTGTGGGTAAAATCCATAACCCAATTTATTTAAGAATAAATTCTACAGGTTTCAGTATTAATGTGAGTTTACAAAATTGAATATGTGATGTTGTTAATTAAGTATTATGAATAGAACTTACCTGGCAGTTATATATACATAGCTAATAATCTCTATTTCGGCAGAATTTTTCTAAACGTGGCAACCGCCTTGTGGTGGTTGGATGGTAACACCCGTTAAAGGGTGGTAGGAGGAATCATTGCCGTTTTCTGTTCTTCAGTTCATCTCTGCCGGCCGGATTGACAACACGTTGGTCCGTCATTAAGAGTTTTTCTTCGCTTTACCTGCTCGGTGTACCAGTCTGCTTTTTGGTGAAGTACTCTGATTTGGGGTTTTGGCGATCGTGTTTTTTGTTATCTCTTTACCTTTTTGCTGTTTTTATTATGAGTGAAAAAAGTCATTACCGTGTCTGTACGAATGATGAATGTAAGGTGAGACTACCGAAAATGGCGGTAGACCCTCACACCGTGTGTTTGAATTGTAGGGGTTTTGTTTGTGCCCTTAATAATAGGTGCGGGGAATGTAAAGTTTTGGATGAGAAAGATTGGTTGATTATGAAGCGCTATGTGCGTAAACTAGAGCTCGATAGAGTTAGGAGAGCTTCTAGGTCTAAGTCTAAGTCTGTTAGTGGTAAGGAAGACGAACTTAGTGTAGATTTATCTTTTGAACCTATAATTGATTCCTCTTTGGAAGTTGATCCTTCCCTTGAGTTAGTAACTCTTGCACCTCCTCCAGGATCTGTATCTACGGATGACCCTCGGTACGCTAGCCTGGCTGCCGAGTTTGAAGGCCATTAAAGAACAACTGGAGGCCTTTAAAGGTAAGGAAAGTGAAAGTGCTTGTGTTAGTGCAGGGGAGGTGGCGACTGACCGAACCTGTCATTACCCTAGGCCTAGACCTCTACCAAGCTCCCAGGACCAAGGGAGAAGGTACGTCGATGACCGAAAGGGGGTGAGAGGTACGTACCCTCGGTCAGCCGTCGCCTCAGACAGTCCTGTTGTCGATTCCCAGGCTGCTCTTGACCGTTACGGGAAAGACGTGTCGGATGTGTTGCTTTCTTCTCTGAATTCGTCCAGACGTAAATGCAAGTTTGAAGCTTCAAGACCTACTAAGAGGAGATGGAACCGCGACGAACGGTCTCGTTCTTTCTCTCCCGGTTCTAGCAGTTATGAACGTTGTCCGTCGGAGGATGATTTCGACTCCGTGCCTGTGAAAAGGGCGAAGCCTAAGCCTACTGCCGAAGATCCTCCCCCTTCTACGAGTGTTATTCGTCAGCCCTCCCCTTCGGGGCCGCAAGACCCAGCTGATGTTGCTAAATCCTTTATGTCTGTCATGCAGGAACAACTTTTTACGTTAGTGCAAGCATTTAGCCGCCCCCACGCCCAGTCTGATAGACGTAAAGACGACTCGTTACCTATTAAGAAGTCTGCTTCTAAGAGAGAACGGAGTTCTTCTCTAAAGAAAACTTCTCCCTCTCAACGCCAGGATGAGGAATGTGTGCTTTCGCAAGGCGATACTTCTTCTCGATACCAGGACGATACAGTTTCTCGTTCTCGATACCGAGACGATACTTTATCAAACGATGCTGCTTCTCGTTCTCGATGCCATGACGATACCGCCTCCCGTTCAAGATACCAGCACGATACCTCCTCTCGTTCGCTTCGCCACGACGATACCTCCTCTCGTTTTCTACGCGAGGAATATACCTCCTCTCGTTCACGACGCCATGACGATACCGACCCTAGTTCTCGACGCCATGACGATACCGCCCCTCGTTCACGACGCCATGACGATACCGCCTCTCGTTCACGACGCCATGACGATACCGCCTCTCGTTCACGACGCCATGACGATACCGCCTCTCGTTCACGACGCCATGACGATACCGCCCCTCGTTCACGACGCCATGACGATACCGCCTCTCGTTCTCGACGCCAGGACGATACCGCCTCTCGTTCTTGACGCCAGGACGATACCGCCTCCCGCTCTCGACACCAGATCGACTCTGCCTCTCGTTCTCGGTGCCAGGGCGATACCAGCCTGCCTCTTCGGGACGATACTGCCTCTCGTTCCAAGGATTCTTCTAACGGTGGACTCCAGGATGCAACCCGTCTTTTGCAGGACGATTCCTTTGATTTGCCCTTGTCGGGTTCTAAGAAACCTTCTTCTCGTTCGCAGAATATTGCAGATGTGGATCAGGACCTCGAGGATGTTTCTGATGACGATGATAATCCTGCCGACGCTGCGGGAGATTACAAAGTTCTCTCTCACTCCCTTCTTGAACTTTTTGGAGAGGAATTCCAACCTGCTGCCCCTCAATCTCCTCAGTCCCAATTTAACAGAAAGAAGGCCAAGAAACAGTCGGCCTTCATCAAGATGAAACTGTCTATTTCCGCAAAGAAGGCTCTTACAAAGATTGATGACTGGATGAAGGAGCGGAGACAAGCAGTTAAGACTTCCTTCTCGTTTCCACCAGCTCGTCTTGCTTCAAAAGCGGGTATGTGTTATGCAACTGGGGAACCTTTGGATCTGGGAGTGCCTTCCTCCTCCAAGGGTGACTTTTCTGGCTTAGTGGACTCTGCTAGAAGGCATGCTCTCAACTCAGCCAAGGTCATGTGGTCGATGTCGGAGCTGGATCATCTCGTCAAAGGTATTTTTAGAGCCTTTGAGGTTTTTAGTTTTCTAGACTGGTTGCTTGGGACTCTGGCAAGGAAAACTGACCAGATGGAAGGATCTAGGGACCTTACCAGTATTATGTCCTGTATGGACAAGGCCCTTAGAGATGGGGTGAATGAGTTGGCTGTGCTGTTCTCAGCTGGGATCCTAAAGAAGAGAGCCCTGCTTTGCTCTTTTGCTTCTAGTTCTGTTACCACTGCACAAAAGTCTGAGCTTCTTTACGCCCCCCTCTCTCAACATCTTTTTCCCAAGTCCCTGGTTAATGACATTACGCTTTCTCTGGCCCAAAAAGCCACCCAAGACCTTTTATCTCGTTCTGCTCGTAAGCCCTTGGCAGCCCCTCCTTCTTCTTCGAAACGGGAGGAAAGGAGATTCCAGCAGCCCTTTTGGGGGTAGGACTACTTCAAGACCAGATTTTAGAGGGAGAAGGCAAGAATCAGGACCAAGATCTACCAGGGGTTCTTTCAGACCTCGCTCCAGAAAATGAAGTTCGTCTCCTCCAGACAGTAGGCGCAAGACTGTCAGGTTTTTGGCGGTCTTGGAAGAGGAGAGGGGCGGACACCTGGTCCCTCTCAGTCATCAAGGAAGGATACAAGATCCCCTTTCTGAAAAAACCTCCTCTCGCAGATGCTCCGCTGGCCTTAGTAGCCCGGTACTCAGATACGGGGAAACAGAAGGCCCTAATAGACCTTGTCGACCAAATGCTAGACAAGGGAGCGATAGAACCGGTTCGGGATCTATCCTCCCCAGGCTTTTACAATCGCCTGTTTCTGGTCCCCAAGAACTCGGGCAGATGGAGACCCGTCCTGGATGTCAGCTCTCTCAACGTCTTTGTGGAGAAGACAAAGTTCTCCATGGAGACGACTCAGCCGGTGCTGGCGTCAGTACGTCCAGGGGACTGGATGGTGTCCCTCGACTTGCAGGACGCGTATTTCCATGTCCCCATCCATCCGACTTCAAGGAAGTACCTGAGATTTGTAATGCAGGGCAAGTGCTTCCAATTCAGAGCTCTTTGCTTCGGTCTCAGCACGGCTCCTCAAGTCTTCACCAGGATAATGGCGAATGTGTCAGGCTGGCTGCATCAGGAGGGGATAAGGATATCCTTCTATCTGGACAATTGGCTGATTCGTTCACGATCGAGGGAGAAATGTCTGGAGGATTTACGGAAGACTTTTATGATGGCTCAAGATCTAGGCCTGGTCATCAACAGGGAGAAGTCTCAGATCAGTCGAATCAGACTATTCTCTATTTGGGGATAGTTCTGAATTCAGTTCTTTTTCGGGCTTCTCCCTCTCAGGAAAGACAGACCAAGTGTCTCGTAAAAGTCAGAACTTTCCTGGACAAGAAGAGGTGCTCAGCGAAGGAGTGGATGAGTTTGCTGGGGACTCTATCCTCCCTCGAACAGTTTGTCTCTCTGGGGAGACTCCACCTAAGGCCTCTTCAGCACTTTCTTTCGAAGATGTGGAACAGAAAGACGCAGGAAGACTCCTTTACCTTCCCCATTCCAACAGAAGTCAAGAATCTTCTGAAGTGGTGGCTGGACCCAACCTTGTTAGGGGAAGGGATCTCCTTACACAAGAAGAACCCAGACCTAGTGTTGTTTTCAGATGCATCAGAGTCAGGCTGGGGGGCAACACTAGGAAGCAAGGAGGTCTCAGGCTATTGGGAAGGAATTCAGCTGGGATGGCACATCAACAACAAGGAGCTGATGGCCATTTTTCTGGGGCTAAAGGCCTTCAAAGACTTGGTGTCTGGGAAGATTGTGGAGGTCAACTCAGACAACACCACAGCTCTTGCTTACATCACGAAGCAAGGAGGGACTCACTCTCTGTCTCTGTTCGAGACAGCAAGAGAGCTCCTTCTTTGGGCGAAGGAGAACAGGATAAGCCTGCTGACGAGGTTTGTTCAGGGACAGAAGAATGTGAGGGCGGACATGCTCAGCAGGAAAGGGCAGGTCCTTCCCTCAGAATGGACCCTCAACCAACAGGTCTGTCAGAGTCTCTGGAGGCTGTGGGGGAGACCCCTCAACGATCTTTTCGCCTCCAACTTATCCAAGAGGATCCCCATCTATTGCTCCCTAGTTCCGGACAAGGAGGCAATAGCAGTAGACGCCTTTTTGATGGATTGGACGGGGAGGGACACTTATGCTTTTCCCCCGTTCAAGATCATCAATCTGGTAGTCAGGAAATTTGCTCTCCTCGTTTCTGGACGAATGATCCTGATAGCTCCGTTCTGGCCGATGAGGGAATGGTTCACGGAGGTGGTGGACTTGTTGATGGACTTTCCAAGAAGCCTCCCTGCAAGTCCAAATCTGCTCAGACAACCCCACTTCGAGAGATATCATCAAAACCCCCTCGCTCTCAATCTGACTGCCTTCAGACTATCGAGAAGCTCGTCAGATCGAGAGGCTTTTCAGCGCAAGCTGCGAAAGCTATCGCCAGAGCGAGGAGGGTCTCTTCGCAGAGGGTCTACCAGTCCAAGTGGGAGACTTTTAGAGCTTGGTGTAGGAAGCACAAGATTTCCTCATCCACTACCTCTGTGAGCCAGATTGCGGATTTCTTGTACCTCAGGCAGGACGCTAAGCTGGCTGTGTCCACTATCAAGGGGTACAAAAGTATGCTCTCTTCTGTCTGTCGGCAGAGGCTTGGACTTGTCTCGCGATAAGGACTTACATGACCTCTTGAAGTCTTTTGAGACGACCAAGCAGGCCCAGTTAAAGCCCCCTTCTTGGAACCTTGATGTGGTTCTTAAATTTCTGTGCACCAAGAGATTTGAGCCCATCTCACAGGCTCCCCTTAGGGAGGTTACCAAGAAAACCCTCTTTCTTTTGGCCTTAGCAACAGCTAAAAGAGTCAGTGAAGTCCATGCAATTGAAAAACAGGTAGGCTTCAATCTGAATGGGGCAGTTTGTGCCTTAAGATTAGACTTTCTCACTAAGAACAAGAACCCTTCTAAGCCCTGGCCAAGGACCTTTGAGGTTCCTAACTTGACCAACCTATTGGGTCAAGAGCAAGAGAGGCTCCTCTGTCCAGTTCGAGCCCTCAAGACTTACTTGTCTCGCACGAAAAATGTGAGAGGCTCTTCTAGCTCCCTGTGGTGTTCTGTGAAAGATCCTCAGAAGCCCCTTTCCAAGAACGCTTTGTCTTTTTTCCTGAGGGAAGTTATAAGAGAAGCGCATCTCTTGTGTGAGGAGGAACACTTTGGACTTTTAAAAGTGCAAGCTCACGAAGTGAGAGCCATTGCGACCTCGCTTGCTTACCGCAAGAACATGTCACTCCGTCAAATTATGGATGCCACATTCTGGAGGAGCAACTCTGTGTTCGCATCTCATTACCTCAGAGAGGTGAGAGTGGATTATGAGAAATGCTATACCTTGGGCCCATACGTAGCTACGGCTTCTGTATTAGGCAAAGGAGTTACTACCTCCCCTCAACCTTAGTTTTGTATACTTGTACGTAGGTTGGTGTTTTTATTGGTTGTCTGAGGACTTCGACTTGTGTACAGTCACCTCAGTCTAGTTAGATAATTTTTATCTACTTTGCAAAAGTTAGGTGGTTGGTTTGGTAAGGTTGCAGTTTTTATTTTGGGCAATAGGTAGTCCTGAAGTCTAGTCAGATTGTTGGTCTCACCCCGTTGACAGACTCGATTGAGTGTTTTCAGCACTGCAGGTCACATCCTGGCTGACACTCCTAAGGGAAAGCGACTCAAGAGGCAGGAACCTTTGAAGTCAGCTACCTTAGCAGGTAAGGAATCAAGGTGTTTATTTATCCTACAGCTTTTTTGGTTGTTTCCCCAACGATGTTTACTGTCTATCACCCTCCTCCAAGTGTGTTAATCAGCTATGTATATATAACTGCCAGGTAAGTTCTATTCATAAAAAGGGAGTTTTTATGATAAAAAAAAGTTTTATGAATACTTACCTGGCAGTTATATATACATTCGAAGGCCCACCCACCTCCCCTCAGGAGACAGGTCGTGCATAGATGAACTGAAGAACAGAAAACGGGAATGATTCCTCCTACCACCCTTTAACGGGTGTTACCATCCAACCACCACAAGGCGGTTGCCACGTTTAGAAAAATTCTGCCGAAATAGAGATAATTAGCTATGTATATATAACTGCCAGGTAAGTATTCATAAAACTTTGTTTTATCATAAAAACTCCTTTTTACAGTACTGTATATTGATTGTATTAGTGGTATAGATCAGTAATCATTTCCAGAGGCTGTCATGGTTTGTTTTTGGAAATGCAATTTGTTTGGACTCATAGCTCACCCTAATGTTAACTGTACCAAGTACAATCATTTGGGTCTAATTTCGTGTCAAGTTAGTTGTCAGTGTTTGAATATGAAAAATAGAAGATTGAAGGATTAAAAGCAAATTTTTTTTTTATGTAACTTTAAAGGAATATTTGTTCCGTCACTCTATACCTTCGCTGTTTATATTGATATTACTTTCGGCGAGGCTGGAAGATGAGCCATAAGACTTTTAGTGAGAGATAATTACCTAAACCGCCAGTTAGCGGGAAGGTTGTGGGTTGCCGGCTACCCTGTTCACTCACACACTGGGCTGAGCATCTACTTTGCTTTTGGCTTGGTGGAGAACGGACATTGCTGCTCTCCTGCTCCATTGCCTTTTTGACTTGCCATTGAGTGATAGCTTTGAATTATTCTTTGTATGTGCCGTAACTGGAATACGAACCTACTCTATTCAATAGGGGTATTACTTTCAGTGAAGTTGAAATGACGAGCCATTAAGATTTAATGAGGTTTAACTTGCCATTCCGCCAGTTAGCAGGCTTGGGGGGGGGGTAGCTTGCTACCGCTCCCTCTCACACACCGGTGATTTAATTTACTTTGCTTCTGGCTCGGATGGTAAACGTTGTTGCTGCTTTTCATCCTCACCAAGTTATATTTTGAACTGCCATTAGTGCTTTTTGTTTATGCTTTCTCTTTAATAGTGTGTGTTTGTGTTGACTTGTGCGACCATGCATACTTGCCTTGGACTTGAAGGCTAACCCTGACGGACCTTCACGTCAGCCATGGGCACTAACTGCCACACCCTTTCTCCCACCTGCTGAGGTCAACGGTATGATTGTGGTAATAGTGCAATGAGCGTCGGGAGTGGTCTGCTTCCCAGTGGGAAAGATTTTGGCGAGGGCGGAAGAAGAAGTCAAAGCGGGATATTTCTCTTTCGAAGGTTCCTTTGTATGAAGGGAAAATAACAAGATCTCTTCTTCTGTCTACCGACCTTCCTCCGAAGCTCCTATTCGTTCGGGCTCTTCTGAGAGACCGTCGAGCAGTAATGTAGACTTTAATTTTTGCCAACCCTTGTGCTTAAGAGATGGTGGTGTTTCCCCTAGCGAAGTGGCCCCACCTCTCCCCCCCCCGGGTAAGGCCTTGTCTATGGGTTCTGTGTTACAGGTGTGGTCGTCCTTGTGGCTCCCGGGTCCGCAATGCGAGTGTGCAGCCATCGTTGACTTCTGAGTTGGATCCTCTAATTCTTGTCGATGTTGTGGTGTCAGAGGCGTTTTCTGTGGCCGCTGTCGACGCCCCTGACCCTCTAGACTCTCCTGCTGTTGCTGACGACTATGTTCCCCCTGTTCTGTCCATCCTTCGAGGGGGAAACTAAGTCCATCGTCTGTGTCTCATATGAGTGGTTCTCCCGTCGGGTGAGTTCTCTCATAGAGACTCCTCTTCGGAGGATTGCTGATCAAGGTCAGCTTGCTGATCCCACGTTGCAGAGCTCTCCCTCTGCTTTGACTTAAAGGTTGCCCTTCACCATCATTGAAAAGGCTCTTCAGCCTTGTCTTCACAGCCGTCGCCCACAGAGGAGCTGCCGCTTCAGTGGTCTTCTGGCCCTCGACTTTCGCCCTTTCCTGGTCCTTCTCCTGACGACGTTGCGGCTAGTCCTCGGACTTAAGCCCTGGACTCTTCTGCGTATCATTCGCGATCGCCATTGGTGGATGTTCGCCTTTCCAAAGGGCACATACCTGTTCCAGTTCGACACTCCAGTCGACCTCCTGACCTGTTGTTACTGTTCCCATCTCCTGTACATCCTCGGATGTTCTACCTAAGTGTTCAGCGGAGCGCCAACTCTCTCCAGCTTGCCAGCTCCTTGCAGTGCACCTGTGCTCTCCAACAGCACGTTAGCGCCAGCCTGCACTCAAAACTCTTTCCTGAATGTCTTTCTCTCCACTGAGTCAGCGCTCTCCAGAACATTAACGTTCCCTTGACCGCTAGCCTTCTCCTTCTCATCCTCTGCCCCCTCCAATGATTCAGCGATCTCCCGATTGCCAACGCTCTCCAGCACAGCCCTGTCCTTCCAAAGAGTAGTGTTTACCAGCTCGCCAGCACTCGCCAGTGCAACTCCACTCTCCAGCTCAAGCTCGTTAGCGCTTCCCTGAGCAACAGCACTCCCTGAGACATCGGTGCTCTCATGCGCAGCCTCGGTATCAGAATCGCCAACACACTCCCGCACGAAAGCGATCTCATGTACGTCACCCCACTCCCAAGCGCCACTGGTCCACTGCGCAACAGCCCTCTCCTGTGCCAAAACTCTCTTCAGCTCACCAGCTCCCTCTGGCTCATTGGCGCTCTCCAGCTTGCCAGTTTTCACCTGCATGCCAATGCTCTCATGCAAATTTACCGGTAACTGCACACCAGCATCCCTCTGTGTGGCGTCGTAATGCGCGTCCTCTGTAAACCGCACCAGCATCATCCTGCTCAGCGTCTTACTGCACGCTATTGCTCTCCTGTGCGCTCTCTGGCCCACCAGCGCTCCCCAATGCGCTATCTTTCACTGTCCCACTTGCGCCATGGCCATGAGCAGGTTCTACAGGCTCTTATGTTTGAAGGAACATTGAGTAGACAGCTCACCATCGCATCATTCTCCTCCCTGCAAACGCATTACAGCGCGACCGCCATGGAAAGGTGGAGGGGTCTTCACAGAAGGGTTCAGGATCCCGAAGCTGCCTTCCTCGAAGGTGGATCCATCAACAGCAGAGACTCCTCTCAGGGAACTGTCGGTCCCTTACCCTTCAGGGCCTTCTGAGGATCTGTCTGACAGTGCGTCAGTTAGTCAGCAGCCCTGGTTCAGGGCTATGGTCAGAGCAGTGGTGCAAGCCTTCAAGCCTGCTCTGTCTGCCAGCTCTTCAGAGCATTTTACAGTTATAGCAGACCTACTGTAAGGAACCACAGCTTCTTCTCCCTGAAGAGGAACAAGGTCTCAGATGTGGTTACTTCCCCTAGGGTAAAGCTGACTCCTATAAGGCTATCAAGGTCTGCTCGTGCATCTTCGACTGGACACTGTCCTACCTCACCTCTGCCGAGGGGGTAATGCCAGGGAGGGACTTCCTCTCTTCCACCTTCGGAGGAAGTTTCCCCTCGCACAGAGAGTTCTCCACCACTGATGGAAGTCAGGAGGGACATGACAATGCAGCTTTCTATGCTTGAGCCCTTCCTCCTTCCACGAAAGAAACTGAAGGACTCCAAGACTCTTCCTAAGTCCTCTTCAAGAACCTCCAAGTCTACAGATGCAGCCTGTCACTCGAGGGATGTGCGCGACCCACTCGGAGAAGAGCTCTCGGTGGTGGAAAAAGGAGACTTCGCTGCAAGTCCAAGTCCAACGTCGGAAGGAGAGCAGAAAGAGTCGGACGATGCACCTAGAAGCCCACAGAGACCAGTGCATCCTTGCCTTGGACTCAGGGCGTGAAGGGTGCCAGGGCTGCGATCATCCTACAGCTCTTTGAGCTCTCCTCACAACGTTCCGGCTCTACCACCAAGCTTCCCCCACCTCCTGTCTGCAGCAGAGGAGCTATTCTGAGATCTTAGACGTGCCTCGTCCAACTCCTTTTCTTCCCTTACAGGCTACTTTGTGGCTTGATGTTTGGTTATGGACCTTGGAAATCCTGGTAAGAACTGAGGATTTCTCAAAGAAATATACCAGGGTTCTCACCATTACTCCCACCTTTACCAGGCTTCTGGGAGTCTCCTGCTTGAGGTAGACCCTTTGCTTCCTCGCCTGTTATGGCAACTAACCCCTTTAGTCCGCCAGAGACTGCAGACATTGGACTAGGGGAGCAGTTCTTGGGTAACCCGGCCAAAGCCAGTAGGCCAGAAATTGCTCCAGTAGCTACAGCCGAGGCAGTTCCCCTCTCTCCTCAGCAGCATTTAGTTCCACTCTCCAGGCCGGCAAACGACAGTGCTAAACATCAGTCAAGCCGGTGGTAGTGGCTCTCAACAGTTCCTGTACAGGTAGTGGCACTCTACAAGAAGGGGCAGAGGCACACTCAAAGGTACTCTTCGGGACAGTAGATGGTAGTGTCCCCCTCCAGGGCAGCAGACGGCAGTGTCCCCCTCCAGGGCAGCAGACGACAGTGCCCCCCTCCATGGCAGCAGACGGCAGTGTCCCCCTCCAGGGCAGCAGATGGCAGTGTCCCCCTCCAGGGCAGCAGATGGCAGTGTCCCCCTCCAGGCCAGCAGACTGCAGTGTCCCCCTCCAGGCCAGCAGACGGCAACAGGCTTGGACCTTTATCATGTCACAAGCTGGGTACTTTGTTTGAATACTTTGACCTTGACCAAAAAGGCTCTTTCTTGGGGTTAATAGCTAAGAAATTTGCATCATAAACCTAATGGCACTGTATTTTGAAATAGGACTTTTATATTTTATATCTTATTTTTGGGTGTGTGGGTGTCCTAGGAAAAAAACCAGGTACTTGTGTTTTGTATTGAAATAGGGGTGGCCAATTAGTGTGAGGCTTTTTTTTCAAATAATTTTTCAGTCTTGTATTGTTTTTCAATTCATATTCCATGTCATAGCAATGAACTTTAGTTACTAATTGGTCTTGCCTTCGTTCAAGATCCCCAGTACATGAGGACAGATGCCCACTTACAAGATGAGGAAGTCTTCAGGTGGACACCTCCCTCTCTCTGATCTGGCTGTTTTATCAAGGGAAACCAGTCGTCTTTCCTTGGCCCTCATCGCTCCCTCCTGGCCTCGGAAGGACTGGTTCCCAGACCTTTTTGAGGTCCTAGTGAACCCTCCTGTTAGATTGCTAGAGACACCAGATCTACTCAAACAGCCTCACTTTCATTGTCTTCATCAGGGGCTCCACATGCTTCATCTTCATACTTGGAGCCTGTCAGGAGGTTCTCAAGGTAAAAAGGCTTTTCATCTAGTTAGCCTAAGCCATATGATGCTCTACTTGTCGATTTTATCAAGTCAAATGGGCAGTTTTTTTTTTTTTTTTTACGCTGGTGCCAGATGAAAGGTCATTCTTCATCCAGACCCTCTCAGCCTAAAATTGCAGAATTCCTGGTCCATCTTCACAGGGATAGAGGGTATCTGTTGTTCTTGAGAAGGCACTGGACAACACAAAGGCAACCAGAAATAAAAAACTTATGTTAGTAATGTTAATTTGCCATAACAGTAGAACCAAAGCAAAGGCAGAGGGAGTGATATGGAAAGTTTGTGGTAAATGTTCCTGTCTGTGCAAGATTACTATAAATCTTTTTGCTGTTCATAATTCTGGAGGAAGGCTCAGAGGTGCATAGCAGTATTAGCAAGACAATTTTGATGGTGACTGGAGAGGAAGTACAGCAAAGGAAATAAGACTATGGATGAAACGTCTTTGTCTTTTTGAAGAGCAAGGGGAAAACTATTTAAAGAATTAAACCAATAATGTCACAGGAAATACTGTGGATGATAGAATCTACAGAGGATATGAGATTTTTAGATGCCTGAAATGTGTAACAAGAACAGATAGAACACAGATCAAAGTCTGTGGTTTGTATGTTTAGGAAAAATGAAAAGTACATAACTTTATGAATTTATTTTGTTTTTTAGAAAACTCCATTAATTTTATTGAATTTTCCTCTTCTCCAACTGATTGTAGTTTTCTTTTCTTCCAGACTTTTCATCTCAAAGGAAGGAATCATCCACCTCTTGCTGCCAAAGCTTGTAAGCTACTGAAGGTATATGCCAGAGACGTAAGACTGGAAAAGAAATGGTCATGGAAGATTTTGTTGTACAGTATGATGTCTGAGAATAGGAAGTTTAGTCTTAATTTCCTCTTTGAAGTCTATTGAAAATAATATTAAGAGTTGTTTCATCTTGTGATAGGGAGAGGATGATGAATTCTGAACCACCTTTTGAATTTTCAATGAAAAGTGAAATTGAAGATCTATTTTCACCTGCAGTCGATCCAGAAAATAATGATTGGTCTGGCAGTGTTGCTCTCTTTAATGATGGCGCTCTTTACTTGGATCCAAAAATGGAAGTCAAAGTAGAGCCAGAAATATTTGATTCCAGCGAAAGCAACTTGAAAAATACCTACGAGTACGATGCATCAGTGAGTGAAAACGGTTCATTAAGTTGTAAAGAGAATGTCGATGATGAGGAAAGTGTAGACACTTACTTAGGGACAGCTGTGAAAGAGGATAAAGGAAAAGAAAAAGGAAGACTTTCATGTGTAATCAGTGGAAGAGAATTATTACAGAAAGATGTTTTGAATCAAGAGGTGAATCAAATAAAGGAGAAGCAGATAAAAAAAAGGATCTTTGGTAATGTTAACTCCAATGCTCTAGCTAGAAAGCGATGCACATGCAGTGAATGTGGGAAAACGTTTTCTAATGAATTTAATCTTACTGTGCATTTAAGAAATCACACGGGAGAGAAGCCATACAAATGCAATGTCTGTAGCAAAACATTTAATACAAAATCACATCTCACTATACATTTAAGAATTCACACGGGAGAGAGGCCATACAAGTGTGATGTCTGTAGCAAAACATTTATTACAAAACAGTGTCTCACTATACATTCAAGAATTCACACGGGAGAGAAGCCATACAAGTGCGATGTCTGTAGCAAAACATTTAATAGAAAATCACATCTCACTGTACATTTAAGAATTCACACGGGAGAGAAGCCATGCAAATGTAATGTCTGTAGCAAAACATTTTTTTCAAAACAAAGTCTCACTGTACATTTAAGAGTTCACACGGAAGAGAAGCCATACAAATGTAATGTCTGTAGCAAAACATTTACCCAGAAACACAATCTCACTGTACATTCAAGACTTCACTCGGGAGAGAAGCCATACAAGTGCAACGTCTGTAGCAAATTCTTTACTTCGAAAAAATATCTCACTCAACATAAGAAATCACATGAGAGATCTATTCCAATGTCATGAATGTGGCAAAACATATAATTTAAAACAGAGACTCTATAAACATTTAAGAACTCACATGGAAGAAAAACCATTCATGTGCACGGACTGTGGTAAAGCATTTTGCTCTGAAGGTTTCCTCAAGAATCATCATAGAAGGAGGTGCTATAAAATCTGATATTGTGATGTGGAATAAAGGAGAAAAAACAGCAGAAATTATAGATGTGACAGTTCTTACCCCTTCGCACGATTGCCCAGGCCGTTAGCTCTCAAAGTCGACGAGGTGACATGATGCCTCCAAACAGCTCATGCGAAGCACAGAGTAACACCTCAGGTCAGGCACTAGCCAGTTAGTTTTTTGGACTTGCACCCACCTAACGGTGAGTCTCCACTGTAAATATGGTAAGGGTTTGTATGTAGTGCAGTAATAAATGACAGATTTGGAAGAAATTAGCATTTTCCCTATGTATACAATCCTGGAGCTCTTAACACATACTGGTCCCGCCATCACCTTCCCCCAGGAAGTTCTGCCGCAAATGCACAGTGATTTTCAGTTACAAATGGTGGTGTGAGCAGAGTGGTTGGTCCAACTCTCGCTCTCCCTTCGCTAAGTAGCTAAAAGTTTTACAGCTAGTTCCAGCTGTTGCCAAAATGCGTCTCTGCTGTAAAGAGATCCAGGTTTGTATAGTTAGGAAAATACAAATTATTTGCAAATTTGTCATATTAGCCTAATTATTACTATTAGAAGCACCAAGGTGCGAAAGCAAATTGCCACTAGCCCAAGGGACCAAATAGTTGACAGTCTGGTGCAGTGAAGAAATAGAAATGTAAAGAATAAACTATATAAGAGAAAAATTATATTATTTCAAGATAGATAACAATGTTGAATTAATAAGCATTATAAAAACCTGGAAATAAAACATCGTTAACAGAAAAACATTTGTACTAAGTTTGAACTTGTAAATATCTGCTGATTCAGTTGCAGGGGCAGTAGTTGATTGGCCTGGTCACAGCCTAAATAAAGCTTAGAGAATAATATAAGCATTAAGCCTTTTGAAACAATGCTGGTGACATTTTCTCTTTTTTAGAAATTAATATGGGTGATTTTACCTGCTTCTTGTACTGTAGTGAAGTTATGAATGTTAGCGGGAAGGAAGATTTAAAGGCCAGTCTGCTCATATTGGAATATGAAGCCATGCAATTATTTACAAAGTACTATGGTACGGAGATAGCTTCATTTTGGGGGTTTGAATATAAGTATAGTATTAAGGTAGAAAATTATTTTTTAAGATTTATGTGATTTTCTTGATGTGATCTCTTTTGTGGTCTTAGTGACTAGTTTAGGTTTTATAATTTTCCATTGGATTGTCCTTGAGAGGAGAATCTTCATTAAAATATCTAAATATTTGGTTTCTCTTTCATTTCCACAATTGCTCTTCTCAAACATTTCAATCTGCATTGGTCTCTCTGGAGAGAGTTTCTCGTCAAATGATTTTACAGCATTTTTAGTACAGTACTGTATTCAGGTTTCACAAGAATGAAGTTAAGATTTAAAGATATTTTGCTGAGTAATATTCCAAGTCCCAGGGCTGGGTCTTGTGGGTAAAATCCATAACCCAATCTATTTAAGAATAAATTCTACAGGTTTCATTATTAATGTGAGTTAACAAAATTAGATATCTGATGTTATTAATTAAGTTTACAGTATATTGATTGTATTTGTGATACAGAGCAGTAATCATGTCCAGAGGCTGTCATGGTTTGTTTTTGGAAATGCAATTTGTTTGGACTCATAGCTCACCCTAATGTTAACTGTAATAAGTACAATCATTTGGGTCTAATTTCGTGTCAAGTTAGTTGTCAGTGTTTGAATATGAAAAATAGAAGATTGAAGGATTAAAAGCAATATTTTTTTATGTAACTTTAAAGGAATTTTTGTTCTGTCTATACCTTCGCTGTTTATAGAGATATTACATTCGGCGAGGCTAGAAGATGAGCCATAAGACTTTTAGTGAGGGATAATTACCTAAACCGCCAGTTAGCGGGAAGGTTGTGGGTAGCCGGCTAACCTGTTCACTCACACACTGGGCTGAGCATCTACTTTGCTTTTGGCTTGGTGGAGAACGGACATTGCTGCTCTCTTGCTCCCTTACCTTTTTGACTTGCCATTGAGTGATAGCTTTGAATTATTCTTTGTATGTGCCGTAACTGGAATACGAACCTACCCTATTCAATAGGGGTATTACTTTCAGTAAAGCTGAAATGACGAGCCATTAAGATTTAGTAAGGTTTAACTTGCCATTCCGCTAGTTAGCAGGCTGGGGGGGGGTAGCTTGCTACCGCTCCCTCTCACACACCGGTGATTTAATTTATTTTGCTTCTGGCTCGGATGGTAAACGTTGCTGCTGCTTTTCATCCTCACCAAGTTATATTTTGAACTGTCGTTAGTGCTTTTTGTTTATGCTTTCTCTTCAATAGTGTTTGTTTGTGTTGACTTGTGCAACCATGCATTCTTGCCTTGGACTTGAAGGCCAACCCTGGCGGACCTTCATGTCAGCCATGGGCACTGACTGCCACACCCTTTCTCCCACCTGCTGAGGTCAACGGTATGATTGTGGTAATAAGTGCAATGAGCGTCGGGAGTGGTCTGCTTCCCAGTGGGAAAGATTTTGGCGAGGGCGGAAGAAGAAGTCAAAGCGGGATATTTCTCTTTCGAAGGTTCCTTTGTATGAAGGGAAAATAACAAGATCTCTTCTTCTGTCTACCTACCTTCCTCCAAAGCTCCTACTCGTTCGGGTTCTTCTGAGAGACCGTCGAGCAGTAATGTAGACTTTAATTTTTGCCAACTCTTGTGCTTAAGAGATGGTGTTGTTTCCCCTAGCGAAGTGGCCCCACCTCTCCCCCCCGGGTAAGGCCTTGTCTATGGGCTCTGTGTTACAGGTGTGGTCGTCCTTGTGGCTCCCGGGTCCGCAATGCGAGTGTGCAGCCGTCGTTGACTTCTGAGTTGGATCCTCTAATTCTTGTCGATGTTGTGGTGTCAGAGGCGTCTTCTGTAGCCGCTGTCGACGCCCCTGACCCTCTAGACTCTCCTGCTGTTGCTGACGACTACGTTTCCCCTGTTCTGTCCATCCTTCGAGGGGGAAACTAAGTCCATCGTCTGTGTCTCATATGAGTGGTTCTCCCGTCGGGTGAGTTCTCTCATAGAGACTCCTCTTCGGAGGATTGCTAATCAAGGTCAGCTTGCTGCTCAAGGTCAGCTTGCTGATCCCATATCGCATAGCTCTCCCTCTGCTTTGACTTAAAGGTTGCCCTTCACCATCATTGAAAAGGCCCTTCAGCCTTGTCTTCACAGCCGTCGCCCACAGAGGAGCTGCCGCTTCAGTGGTCTTCTGGCCCTCGACTTTCGCCCTTTCCTGGTCCTTCTCCTGACGACGCTGCGGCTAGTCCTCGGACTTCAGCCCTGGACTCTTCTGCGTATCGTTCACGATCGCCATTGGTGGATGTTCGCCCTTCCAAAGGGCACATCCCTGTTCCAGTTCGACATTCCAGTCGACCTCCTGACCTGTCGTTACTGTTCCCATCTCCTGTACATCCTCGGATGTTCTACCTAAGTGTAACGGAGCGCAACTCTCTCCAGCTTGCCAGCTCCTTGCAGTGCACCTGTACTCTCCAACAGCACGTTAGCGCCAGCCTGCACTCAAAACTCTTTCCTGAATGTCTTTCTCTCCACTGAGTCAGCGCTCTCCAGAACATTAACGTTCCCTTGACCGTTAGCCTTCTCCTTCTCATCCTCTGCCCCTTCC
This sequence comes from Palaemon carinicauda, assembly GCF_036898095.1. Classification (NCBI taxonomy): domain Eukaryota; kingdom Metazoa; phylum Arthropoda; class Malacostraca; order Decapoda; family Palaemonidae; genus Palaemon; species Palaemon carinicauda. The sequence goes on from NW_027168638.1 coordinate 95,453, forward strand.
AATGATCCAGCGATCTCCCGATTGCCAACGCTCTCCAGCACAGCCCTGTCCTTCCAAAGAGTAGTGTTTGCCAGCTCGCCAGCACTCGCCAGTGCAACTCCACTCTCCAGCTCAAGCTCGTTAGCGCTTCCAGAGACATCAGTGCTTTCATGCGCACCCTCGGTATCAGGCTCACCAACGCTCTCCTGCTCAAAAGCGCTCTCCAAATCAACAGCGCTCTCTTGTACGTCACCCCACTCCCAAGCGCCAGTGGTCAACTGTGCAATAGCGCTCTACTGTGCCAAAACTCTCTCCAACTCACCAGCACCCTTTGGCTCGCTGGCACTCTCCAGCTTATCATTGCTCACCTGCGCGCCAGAGCTTTCCTACGAATTTACCGGAAACTGCGCACCAGCATCATCCTTTGTGGCGTCGTACTGCGCGTTCTCTAGAAACCGCACCAGCATCATCCTGCTCAGCGTCTTACTGCACGCTATTTTTCTCATGTGTGCTCTCCGGGCCGCTAGCGCTCACTGTCCCACTTGCGCCATGGCCATGAGCGGGTTCTACAGGCTCCTAGGTTTTAAGGAACATCGAGTAGACGGCTCACCATCGCATCATTCCCCTCCCTGCAAACGCATTATAGCGCGACCGCCGAGGAAAGGAGGAGGGATCTCCACAGAAGGGTTCAGGATCCCAAAGCTGCCTTCCTAAAAGGTGGATCCATCAACAACAGAGACTCCTCTCAGGGAACTGTCGGTCCCTTTCCCTTCAGGGCCTTCAGGGGATCTGTCTGACAGTGCGTCAGTCAGTCAGGGCTATCTGTCAGAGCAGTGATGCAAGCCTTCAAGCCTGCTCTGTCTGCCAGCTCTTCAGAGCATTTTACAGCTATAGCAGACCTACTGTAAGGAACCACAGCTTCTTCTCCCCTGAAGAGGAAGAAGGTCTCAGATGTGGTTACTTGCCCTAGGGTAAAGCTGACTCCTATTAGGCTATCAAGGTCTGCTCGTGCATCTTCCACTGGACACTGTCCTACCTCACCTCTACCGAGGGGGTAATGCCAGGGAGGGGCTTCCTCTCTTCCACCTTCAGAGGAAGTTTCCCCTCGCACGGAGAGTTCACCACTGATGGAAGTCAGGAGGGACATGACAATGCAGCTTTCGATGCTTGAGCCCTTCCTCCTTCCACGAAAGAAACCAAAGGACTCCAAGACTCTTCCTAAGTCCTCTTCAAGAACCTCCAAGTCTACAGATGCAGCCTGTCACTGGAGGGATGTGCGCGACCCACCTGGAGAAGAGCTCTCGGGGGTGGAAAAAGGAGACTTCGCTGCAAGTCCAAGTCCAACGTCGGAAGGAGAGCAGAAAGAGTCGGACCATGCATTCTGTCAGGTTCTGACTCTCATCAGGGTTCTCAATGGGTTTATCAACTGAGAGAGCAAAGACACGGTGTCTTTTGCACCTAGAAGCCCTCAGAGACCAGTGCATCCTTGCCTTGGACTCAGGGCGTGAAGGGTGCCAGGGCTACGATCATCCTACAGCTCTTTGAGCTCTCCTCCTCACAACGTTCCGGCTCTACCACCAAGCTTCTCCCACCTCCTGTCTGCAGCAGAGGAGCTATTCTGAGATCTTAGACGTGCCTCGTCCAACTCCTCTTCTCCCCATACAGGCTACTTTGTGGCTTGATGTTTGGTTATGGACCTTGGAAATCCTGGTAAGAACTGAGGATTTCTCAAAGAAATTTACCAGGGTTCTCACCATTACTCCCACCTTTACCAGGCTTCTGGGAGTCTCCTGCTTGAGGTGGACCCTTTGCTTCCTCGCCTGTTCTGGTAACTAACCCCTTTAGTCCGCTAGAGACTGCAGACAGTGGACTAAGGGAGCAGTTCTTGGGTAAACCGGCCAAAGCCAGTAGGCCAGAAATGGCTCCAGTAGCTACAGCCGAGGCAGTTCCCCTCTCTCCTCAGCAGCATTTAGTTCCACTCTCCAGGCTGGCAAACGACAGTGCTAAACATCAGTCTAGCTGGTGGTAGTGGCTCTCAACAGTTCCTGCACAGGTAGTGCCACTCTACAAGAAGGGGCAGAGGCACACTCAAAGGTACTCTTCGGGACAGTAGATGGCAGTGTCCCCCTCCAGGGCAGCAGACGGCAGTGTCCCCCTCCAGGGCAGCAGACGGCAGTGTCCCCCTCCAGGCCAGCAGACTGCAGTGTCCCCCTCCAGGCCAGCAGACTGCAGTGTCCCCCTCCAGGCCAGCAGACTGCACTGTCCCCCTCCAGGCCAGCAGATGGCAACAAGCTTGGACCTTTCTCATGTCACAAGCTGGGTACTTTGTTTGAATACTTAGACATTACCGAAAATGCTCTTTCTTGGTGTTAATTGCTAAGAAATTTTCATCAGAAACCTAATGGGACTGTATTTTGAAATAGGACTTTTATATTTTATTTCTTTTTTTGGGGTGTTTGGGTGTCCTAGGAAAAAACCAGGTACTTGTGTTTTGTATTGATATAGGGGTTGCCAATTAGTGGGAGGCTTTTTTTTTCAAATAATTTTTCAGTCTTGTATTGTTTTTCAATTCTTATTCCATGTCATAGCAATGAACTTTTGTTACTAAGTCGTCTTCCCTTCGTTCAAGTATCCCCAGTACATGAAGACAGATGCCCACTTACAAGATGAGGAAGTCTTCAGGTGGACACCTCGTCCCTGTCTCTGATCTGGGCGTTTTATCAAGGCAAGGGAAACCAGTCTTCTTTCCTTGGCCCCCATCTCTCCCTTCTGGCCTCGGAAGGACTGGTTCCCAGACTTTTTTGAGGTCCTAGTGAACCCTCCTGTTAGATTGCTAGAGAGACCAGATCTACTCAAACAGCCTCACTTTCATTGTCTTCATCAGGGGCTCCACATGCTTCTTCATGCTTGGAGCCTGTCAGGAGGTTCTCAAGGTAAAAAGGCTTCTCATCTAGTTAGCCTAAGCCATGTGATGCTCTACATGTCGATTTTATAAAGTCAAATGGGCAGTTTTTTTTTACTCTAGTGCCAGATGAAAGTTCATTCTTCTTCCAGACCCTCTCAGCCTAAAATTGCAGAATTCCTGGTCCATCTTCACAGGGATGGAGGGTATCTGTAGGTCTTAAGAAGGCACTGGACAACACAAAGGCAACCAGAAAGAAAAAACTTATGTTAGTAATGTTAATTTGCCATAACAGTAGAACCAAAGCAAAGGTAGAGGGAGTGATATGGAAGAGTTTGTGGTAAATGTTCCTGTCTGTGCAAGATTACTATAAAGCCTTTTGCTGTTCATAATTCTGGAGGAAGGCTCAGAGTTGCATAGCAGTATTAGCTAGACAATTTTGATGGTGACTGGAGAGGAAGTACAGTAAAGGAAATAAGACAATGGATGAAATGTCTTTGTCTTTTTCAAGAGCAAGGGGAAAACTATTTAAAGAATGAAACCAATAATGTCACAGGAAATACTGTGGATTATAGAATCTACAGAGGATATGAGATTTTTAGATGCCTGAAATGTGTAACAAGAATAGATAGAACACAGATCAATGTCTGTGGTTTGTATGTCTAGGAAAAATGCAAATTACAGTACTATATGAATTTATTTTATTTTTTAGAAAACTCCATTATTTTTATTGAGTTTTCCTCTTCCCCAACTGATTGTAGTTTTCTTTTCTTCCAGACTTTTCATCTCAAAGGAAGGAATCATCCACCTCTTGCTGCTAAAGCTTGTAAGCTACTGAAGGTATATGCAAGAGATGTAAGACTGGAAAAGAAAGGGTCATGTTGGAAGATTTTGTTGTACAGTATGATGTCTGAGAATAGGAAGTTTAGTCTTAATTTCCTCTTTGAAGTCTATTGAAAATAATATTAAGGGGTTTGTCATCTTTTGATAGGGAGAGGATGATGAATTCTGACCCACCTTTTGAATTTTCAATGAAAAGTGAAATTGAAGATCTATTTTCACCTGCAGTCGATCCAGAAAATAATGATAGGTCTTGCAGTGTTGCTCTCTTTAATGATGGCGCTCTTTTCTTGGATCCAAAAATGGAAGTCAAAGTAGAGCCGGAAATATTTGATTGTAGCGAAAGCAACTTGAAAAATTCCTACGAGTACGATGCATCAGTGAGTGAAAACGGTTCATTAAGTTGTAAAGAGAATGTCGATGATGAGGAAAGTGTAGACACTTACTTAGGGACAGCTGTGAAAGAGGATAAAGGAAAAGAAAAAGGAAGACTTTCATGTGTAATCAGTGGAAGAGAATTATTACAGAAAGATGTTTTGAATCAAGAGGTGAATCAAATAAAGGAGAAGCAGATAAAAAAAAGGATCTTTGGTAATGTTAACTTCAATGCTCTTGCTAGAAAGCGATGCACATGCAGTGAATGTGGGAAAACGTTTTCTAATAAATCATATCTTACAGGGCATTTAAGAATTCACACGGGAGAAAAGCCATACAAATGCGATGTATGTAGCAAAACATTTACCCTGAAACACAATCTCACTAGACATTTAAGATTTCACGCGGGAGAGAAGTCATACAATTGTGATGTCTGTAGCAAAACATTTCCTTCGAAATACAGTCTCACTGCACATTCAACAATTCACACGGGAGAAAAGCCATACAAGTGCGATGTCTGTAGCAAAACATTTACCCTGAAACACAATCTCACTAGACATTTAAGATTTCACGCGGGAGAGAGGCCATACAAGTGCGATGTCTGTAGCAAAACATTTACCCAGAAACACAATCTCACTGTACATTTAAGATTTCACGCGGGAGAGATGCCATACAAATGCGATGTCTGTAGCAAAACATTTATTATGAAACAAAGTCTCATTGTACATTCAAGACTTCACACAGGAGAGAAGTCATACAAGTGCGATGTCTGTAGCAAAACATTTACCCAGAAACACAGTTTCACTTTACATTTAAGAGTTCACACAGGAGAGAAGTCATACAAGTGTGATGTCTGTATCAAAACATTATCTTCGAAATACAGTCTCGCTGCACATTCAACAATTCACACGGGAGAAAAGCCATACAAGTGCGATGTCTGTAGCAAAACATTCACCCAGAAACACAATATCACTGTACATTCAAGACTTCACACTGGAGAGAAGCCATACAAGTGCGATGTCTGTAGCAAAACATTTTCTTCGAAATACAGTCTCACTGCACATTCAACAATTCACACGGGAGAAAAGCCATACAACTGCGATGTCTGTAGCAAAATATTTACCCTGAAACACAATCTCACTAGACATTTAAGATTTCACGCGGGAGAGAGGCCATACAAGTGCAATGTCTGTAGCAAAACATTTACCCTGAAACACAATCTCACTGTACATTCAAGAGTTCACACAGGAGAGAAACCATACAAGTGCGATGTGTGTAGCAAAACATTTGTTACGAAACAAAGTCTCACTGTACATTCAAGACTTCACACAGGAGAGAAGCCATACAAGTGCGATGTGTGTAGCAAAACATTTACTTTGAAACAACTTCTCACTAGACATTTAGGAGTCCACCAGGTCAGTTAAGTCTTAATCCTTGACCCTAGTAACCATCAAGGGAAGGAACCAAAAAAAATAAAGGAGACAATTTCAAAATGTTAAATGGTCCCTTGCGGAGAAGAAAGTACTCCTCTTCTGCATCACATACATAAGGCATGAGGGGTGGGGCAGACGTAGAAACAAAGTATCCGAGGAAAAAATTAGAGATTCTGATTTACCACCTGAGAAAATTGGTATTGTAGACTGGCCAAAAGGAAAGATAGATAAGATAGATGTTAAGACCAGGATGATTCTCACCCTGCACAAAGTCACATATAGAAACCAGTGTATGGACAGAATATACCTCCCACGCAGAGAAGGTGGACTAGGCTTACCCGAAATCAAAAAAGCCTACAGAGCAGCAATAGTAAGATCTGGGCAATACTTAAAAGGCTCTGAGGATGAAAACATCAAGAAGGTTGCCAAACATCATAATGGAGCCCCGAGCCAACCAACTTCAATAACAAAGCAGGCTAAGAACTTTGCAGAATTGCTAGAAGAAACAAAGGACACTGAACAGACTCCAGCCGCAATGATAGCCAGGAAGACCAGTCACAGATTCACTTTTATAGAGGAAAAACTTTGAATGGAAAGGTGGAAACACCAGAATAGGAAGATTCCAAGAACTAGAAAAAGGTTACACAGACAAAGAATTGTCACTCAAATGGATAAAGAATGGAAATTTAGTTTTTGATGGAGAAAGGATGATAGTAGAAGCACAAGCCTAAGGCCTCCTAACAAACGGTTTAAAGAAAATGACGGGCATATCAGGAAACGACCTGTGAAGGTTTTGTCCTGCAGCAGTTGAGAGTGTTGGTCATGTGGTTTCAGCCTGCCAGACCCTACATGCAGATGGTCACTTCACAGCTCGCCACAATAACATGTGTGAATATATACATTATTATTACGAATCAAACGCATAAACTATGTACTCTTTTACTACTTTATTGCAATTCAGACTATTATGGATTACAGTACAATAATACCTTCAATTTTCCCGCTGATCAAAAACCTTCACATTCTAATGGGGTCCATTACAATATTCAGGCAAATCTATAGAACTGATATAAATAAAAAAAAATACTGCTGTACACCATCAAGTTCATTCATTTTTTATTAGACACCATATCAATACTTTATATCGTAAAATAATAAGTCATTTACATCATTCTGTGATTGAAAATGAAGTCCCTTTCTAAAATAACATTCTTTGAGTGACATGTAAACATGAGAAGGAGTCCTGGCTTGAGGTAAGCTACACTTTTATTTCTAGGTTATATATTTATAGATAATAATTTGGATTTAATTCATTCATTAGACATTATAATAGACAGAAAACTTGCCGTTTAGACATAAAACAACGTGAAATACAAGGTTTCGTTAAAACACTGAGGACGACTAAATATGTTAGTAACTCTATAGCAAATATTTACAAGGGCTCCCCATCACGGTTGACTTTGTCTTACCTTCTTCACTATTAATTTCTTGGGTTACTTAAAGGATTATTTTTATTGATTTAAAAACCTGATTATTAGTTTATTTGGAAGATTTAATTCATGAAAAATAAGGATACAAACTCTGGTAGTATTTGAAACTATTCATCATATTGTAACATTTTCACAGTATCTGTATTTAGAATTATTTCAATTTAAGGTAAATAAAATTTTCCATTATTTGTGTGTTTTATAATTTCATAATCTGAGAGAGAGAGAGAGAGAGAGAGAGAGAGAGAGAGAGAGAGAGAGAGAGAGAGAGAGAGAGAGAGAAAATGTTGTTAAATATGTGTGTGTGTGTGAGAGAGAGAGAGAGAGAGAGAGAGAGAGAGAGAATATGTTGTTAAATTTGAGTAGATTAAGGAGGTAGTGGAAGATCAATTAAGAGAAACATATGGGAAAGGTTAGGGGAAAAATATCATAGAAATATGGAATAAATATGATATTAAAATAGAAGTAAAGTATAAAAAGCAAGAACTCGAAAATGAAATAAAAAGTAAAGTAGCAATTGAAATAAAAAAAAAATAGAACAGAAAGCAGAGATGACCAAATTGAATAGTAATGGTAGAAGAGATTACATAGGAGAACTTGACTCTCATGAGGTTGTAATAGTTATGAAAACAAGGTTAAATACGCTAGAATTAAAGGAAGATTATAGAAATAGGAATGATGATAATAGGCTTTGTGTGTTGTGTAGGGAGCCAGAGGATACTACCGAGAATATTTTCAACTAACGGGTTAAGGAAATTTAAAAACCCCTACTAAAGAGGTTTCTCGGTATATTAGAAAGGTCATAGAAAGTGAAGTAAAAGTATGCAGTCTGTGAAGCTGTCTTGTGTAGGAGGTAAACTAATAATAATGAATTTTCTGCAGATGGCAACACTTTGCACCTAATGTGCTCCATCTAGTAGTATGCCCACAATCCAATGTTGTGGAGAGAGCAACGAGGAACCTTGAAGTAGAGACCTCTTGTAAATAGTGACACCCGTTTTACATAGTGCCTCAAAATAAGCCATTTAGTTAGAGGAGAAGCCAACACCATTGTGAAATTGTGTAATATATAAACTCAACTTGGTGTGACTGGGGATATTTGTGAAAGAAAATGGCAACTGGGCGTTGTGAATCGGAATAAGGTAAGATAACTTGAATCTTTCTGGTTACTGATAATTTTGGCGTCTGTTTACAAGACCACGTGTTTTCACTGTTGTGGAGAGAGCAACGAGGAACCTGGAACGTGGATCCTGAATCACTCGCCTTTCGTCTTTTTCAAAAGTGTATTTAAATGGGTTGCCACTAACGCCTGTCAAACCGTCTTTGAGGATTGATTTCTTAAAATATTTTATATTTCCTTGTTTCCTTTCCTCACTGGGCAATTTTCCCTGTTGGGGCCCTTGGGCTTATAGCATTCTGCTTTTCCAACTGGGGTTGTAGCTTAGCATTTAATAATAATAATAACAATAAGCCATGGGTTCATAAAATATTCTTAGGAATATATGAAAATGTATTAGATTTTGTTAATTTATAACTGACTTGTGGGATGAATGTAGTTCGTTGGGATAGGGTAAGAAGAGTACGGCAGTCTAAGGATACGGCTCCTAGGTTAGGTTAGGTAGGAAATAGAAACATTCGTTTAGGTGATGTTCTTGTGTCTAAAATGTAGTTTTTCACTCTGTCCCAACAAACTACAAAGGCTCCGCATCGGGAATGCTCGTCAGAAACATTGTTCGGAACTTTTTGAGTGACTTGCTCGAGATATCCCTAACCGAATAATAACATATCGCGTCCCTCAGAATTATATCGCTGTTTGTATATACCCACAAATAGTGGTTTTGAGTTTCCATGAGGCTCCCCAAATGGGGTGAAGAGATGAAAAAACAATGTATTGACAGTGGCATGTATATATTAACAAGGAATGCATGAAGAAATAGCCGGACATACGGCATGAAATAGAGAATATAATAAGACTAACCTGTCCGATCTAGATCTGTTTTTGCGTGACCTAGCAGCGTTATTCATGGTGTCTTCTTCTTTTTTGGCTCTCCCTGCACGGGCCTGCCGAAATTCGCTCGGGACCGGAATTTTGATTGTCCTTCTTCACACACGTCGCAAAATAACAACAAATTAGGGTCCTGATGTGAATTTCCAGGTGTCCCACCATTGCATATGGTACTTAACTAACATGTAGAAAAATACGTTCCAACAATGCGAGTGCTGAGGGAAATTGTTTTCATATACAGCTATATTACTTATATCGTCCTGGTTACATTCAATTACACATCTTAATTGCATAAGACAATTTAATTTTATTTATTAATTGTGATTTACAAAATTATAATTAAAGCATTATCCAAATGACAGGCACCCTAGAGATGAGGATCTAAAGAAGCTTATCCAATCAAGAGATTTGTCCAAGGCCCCATAGCTGCGTCTCCACAGGTAATTATATTTGATTTTATCGTAATTGGTCCAATTATATGTTATAACTAGTATTTATTTACGGTAAGCAGAAAGTTCCTGTTCTTTTATTCTAGTTGACATTTTTTGTAAATTATATCAAATAGGCCAGGGTACGTCACAAACAGGTTTAGACTAGGGTACGTGTTGGGTGCTACTTTAGCGTGAGGTTTACGGCCATATGGACGAAGTGTGTATCGCTAGAATAAATGTGTGGATATTTATGATAACATTTTCATTTGTTCCAACACGGAGTACTTACCTCGAACTACATTCTTAGGAGTATCTGGGATCTTCTCCCAACCGACCAGAATTTTGTGTAGTTTACCCTATCTCCGTTTTATATGCGGGGGAACCTCTGGTGGAGGAATACGCGCCATGAGGCGACCCGGGGTCAGAGAGCGTGCTCGCTCAGGTCTCGACCTCCAGTAAGTTTTTTGGTCGCGTCGTGATTACATCTCGCCGTGCTGATTATTTATAACTTTTGAGAATTGTAAGTGAACCTTACAAACCCACCTAACCTAATCTAGTAGTTCTCAGTCACAGCCCCTCTGGACCTTCCTTCCCAGGTCACAACCGCTAGCTGGACCTCCTATCCAGGTCTCCAACTAAAAGTAAATCACTAATAAATCCTTTTTGTTTTGGTAATCTTTACAGAAGCTTTGCAGTAGAAATGTGCTGGTCTTCCCCAAAAAATTAAGTTAAAATCGGAACTTTGAGGCATTATTTCGCTGTTAATTTCACGAGTAACAATAGCTCTGCACTGAGCAGAGAGCATTTCCATCATAGTTAGTTGCCGACATAAATGAAATTACACAAAATTTTGAAATAGATTGATGTACTTCCCTTAACTTCCCTCTTGGAGACGGCTTTATGTGATGGTGGTTGAGTTGAAACTGATGGGGTAGGTGGGGGAAATATGGCTGTTGTAGAACAACACCCGGGAATTTATGAAGAAGTACTACTTGTAAACTGTTAATTGGTTTAAAGAAACCAGCAGACAAATACGTCATTGTAAATGCACAGAAAGCTCCCCAAACCCATGGGAAACAACGCATGTGCAAAAAGTTCCCTTATGTCTCTCAGATGTAAACAATGGACTTGGAGTATAAAACATATCTCACATTTTGACAGACCAATATGTAAGTTATTATGCCCCAGCCCCTATTAAACATATAGAGAAAAATACCAAACTAGCTAGCACTCGTTCATTTCTTATAGCGAATTCCAGTTTCGTTGTAAAGTATCTATTGTTTACCATGAAAAGAACATTTTTTATGGCTTTAAAAAACGGGTGCACGGTGTAATTATGGTGATATTTCGATAGAGTCCCACCCTGCACGTACCACTTACCAGTACATAGGAGCCTGAAGTTTTTCTTTTTTCGCGAGCGAAGCAAAATCCATTAGACTCTACAAAATATTTTAGAAATCTATCGAAATATTACCATAATTATAGGTATTCTGAATGTTTTTGATAATGATTTCTGGTGGAAAGCCGAGTAATACTAATGAAACAGGGTCCAAACACTGGAGTTTTTATTTGCTAGGACTTACCGGACGTAGCCTTTTTATATCAGCGGCCATTTCCTCCTGTGTGTATAGAAAATAGACAACTAACCTAAACTTTTCCCACCTAACCTAACCTACAAGCCGTGTCCTAACGTACTTACTTATTGGGGGGTGCTAATGCCCCCCTGCGACCCCCATTACACGGCCGTATTCATAGTCTGCCTTCATGATACATACAGGCGGCCGCTATGTTACGTACACCCCTACCGGGTTCACAGAAAACCTGCCTTTCCATCTTATTTTCTATGGAGGTGTTGTAGCTTGGTTGATAATATTAATGATGTTAATAATTACAAAGCATTGTCCTGTCCCTTGTCCCTGGTATTCATGAGAAACTTTTAAACTGGTTTTATTGAAAGTCATTGCTGCCTTAGTGGCGTTAATTTTGTAATTGACTTTTTGTATTGTTCTTATTATCTTTTTCTCTTCTTTGCTCTAATCCGCCAGTACCTGGGATAGGGACATTTTCCAGAGGAAAATGATGGAGTCCATATTCCTTCACAATTCTTCTTTAAGATATCACTACATATTACAAAAGTACAGATAATAAGTGTAAAGTATGTCTTTACCGTGAAACACTATCACAATGTAGATGTGTTGCAGGCTTTGCTGTCCTTGGGTGTTGCTGGACTTCCTTCTAAGGAAGTCTTTCTTAAGCTCCTTGAGCTGGGTTCCCAGAGTAATCCTGTTCCTGCTGCCCCTGTTGTTGCCGTCTCTTCTCCTGTCGACGCATAGTCTGTGTGAAGCCCATCTCTTGCCTTCTCCATCTAGTGTTGTTCATGACCCTCGCACTCATTTGCCCTCCATTCGACGGCTACCTGCTGATAACGAGCTCTCCCATCACCCTCAGACCTGCACGTCTTCTAGGGATCACAGCCCTCTACATTCGTCATTCGCCATGCAGAGCTCCTGTTCGCAAGATCGCCAATCTTCTCGTCGTTCTCCTGTTCGTGATCGTTAGTGTTCTCAGGATCATCACTCGCCGGCTCGTGCTAGTCACTCCAGTGGTCTTTAGACCATCCCCATGGAACGTGATTCGAGTTCTCAGGTCTCTTGAGAGACCTCCCTATGAACCATTGCAGCAGGCAACCGATGGCCACCTAACTTGGAAGACGGTGTTCCTGCTAGCTTTGGCTTCGGCCAAGCGAGTCGATGATCTTCGTGGTCTCTCATACAACATCGCCCATTCAAGGGGATTGGGAGAGTAACATTCAGCTTCGCCCCTGAATTTATTGCTAAGACTCAGAACCCTGGAGTAGCGGATCCACGATTCGACCCCTTCCGGATTTCTAGTCTCCTTACTGTAACAGATGACCCAGACCATCTCTTACTATGCCCAGTGAGGAGTTTGAGGCTGCATCTTAAGAGAACAGCCACAGCCCGTCGTCGTGTGTCTGGACTATTCGTCAGCACAGGAAGGACCAAAAGGAGGGTCACCAAGAACACCATCTCAGCGTGGATTCGCAAGGTCATAGACCATGCACTGAATCCAACCTTTTTCTGTCACGTCGCCCGAGCTCATGATGTCAGGGGCGTAGCTACGTCCCTGGCATTCAAGAGAAACTTCTCAGTGACGCAGGTTCTTCAAGCTGGGGTGTGGAATCGTCAGACCACATTCACATCCCACTACCTGCAAGACGTAACCCACAGGAGACCCGATACGTTCTCTATCGGTCCTGTGTTGGCTGCACAACAGCTGGTTTAAAACCTCAAGCTCCTTATTGGACAAGTAGCAGAAGGTTGAGTGGCATTGTTACCCGGTTTTAGTCTGCGTGAATGAAAAGGTTTGACTGGCCCTTATTCTTTTCTTCATTCTCCCCTCTCTTGGGGAAATCTGCATCCTGTGTTCTATGCATAGCTGACCTCAAACCACTGCAGGTAAACCATGCTCCTTTGTGTTCCTAGTATTAAGATTAATACTGTTACGTCCCCATACCCTGACGAGGTGGTATTGGGAAAGTCCTAGTTACACAGTTTTTCCTTCTAAAGAACTCAGAATAACTTTACCAGGACAGTCACACTTCTACATACCTCAACACACAGCTTGCGTAGGCCACGGACCTTGCATAGCATGGTTTTAGAGAGGTGCAGGGACTCCTTATTTTTTGAGTACTGATACACTCAGATAAGGAGCCCCCGGGTAAAGCCAAAAGCCAGATTGGCTGGGATCTCCACCCTTCCTAATGGGTGAGTCACCCCTATTAGATAGCATGGTTTTTATTCCAGTTACGGAACAAATGACAAATTCGTAGATAATTTGTATTTTTCCTAACTATACGAACCTTAGCTATTTAAGCAAACTTACCCGCCAGCCCTATCTCCCTTGAAGTCCTACCTCCGAGCAAAGTGAGCTCAAGCACAGGTGTGTGAGGGGGGGGGGGTAGCAAGCTACCCTCCCGTACCCCTACTAACTAGCGGTGTGGGTAGTAAACCCTCGTTAAATAGCCAAGGTTTGTATCGTTAGGAAAAATACAAATTATCTACGAATTTGTCATATCTTAAGCTAATCATACAAATTGTCCCTCCATCACTTGTCCCCCGTAAGAACTTCCTGCAATGAAAAATGATGACATATCACTGATGTGTGAGTTGGTGTACCCGGTTATCCCAGATACCCCCTCGACCCTCCCACTACCTAGTGGGTGGGTGGTTGCCACCTTGCATTAAAGTCCTAATGGCTAATCTTCCAGCTTCTCTGAAAGATAATCCCCATTAAATAATTAAAGGTTTGTATTTTATGAAAAATACAAATTACTTCTAAATTTGTCATATTTTCATTGTGTTCTTCTCCAGCTGATTATAGTTTTCTATTATTTCAGACTTTTCATCCCAAAGGAAGGAATCATCCACTTCCTGCTGCCAAAGCTTGTAATCTACTGAAGGTATATGCAAGAGACGTAAGACTGGAAAAGAAAGGGTCATGTCGGAAGATTTTGTTGTGCAGTATGATGTCTGAGAATAGGAAGTTTAGTCTTAATTTCATCTTTGGAGTCTATTGGAAATAATAATAAGGGGTTTGTCATTTTTTGATAGGGAGAGGAGGATGAATTCTGAACCACCTTTTGAATTTTCATTGAAAAGTGAAATTGAAGATTTATTTTCACCTGCAGTCGATCCAGAAAATAATGATAGGTCTGGCAGTGTTGCTCTCTTTAATGATGGCGCTCTTTTCTTGGATCCAAAAATGGAAGTCAAAGTAGAGCCAGAAATATTTGATTGTAGCAAAAGCTACTTGACAAATTCCTACGAGTACGATGCATCAGTGAGTGAAAACGGTTCATTAAGGTGTAAAGAGAATGTCGATGATGAGGAAAGTGTAGACACTTACTTAGGGACAGCTGTGAAAGAGGATAAAGGAAAAGAAAAAGGAAGACTTTCATGTGTAATCAGTGGAAGAGAATTCTTACAGAAAGATGTTTTGAATCAAGAGGTGAATCAAATAAATGAGAAGCAGATAAAAAAAAGGATCTTTGGTAATGTTAACTCCAATGCTCTAGCTAGAAAGCGATGCACATGCAGTGAATGTGGGAAAACGTTTTCTAATAAATATAATCTTGCAGTGCATTTAAGAAATCACACGGGAGAGAAGCCATACAAATGCAATGTCTGTATCAAAACATTTAATACAAAATCACATCTCACTATACATTCAAGAATTCACACGGGAGAGATGCCATATAAGTGTGATGTCTGTAGCAAAACATTTAATACAAAATACTATCTCGCTATACATTCAAGAATTCACACGGGAGAGAAGCCATACAAGTGTAACGTCTGTAGCAAAACATTTAATATAAAATCAAATCTCACTGTACATTTAAGAATTCACACGGGAGAGAAGCCATACAAATGCAATGTCTGTAGCAAAACATTTAATAAAAGACAAAGTCTCACCATACATTTAAGAATTCACACTGGAGAGAAGACATACAAGTGCAATGTCTGTAGCATAACATTTCCCAATAAACACAATCTCACTGTACATTTAAGAGTTCACACGGGAGAGAAGCCATACAAGTGCGATGTCTGTAGCAAAACATTCACTAGAAAATCAAATCTCACTACACATTCAAGAATTCACACGGGAGAGAGGCCATACAAATGCAACGTCTGTAGCAAATTCTTTACTTCGAAAAAATATCTTACTAAACATAAGAAATCACATGAGAGATCTATTCCAGTGTGATGAATGTGGCAAAACATATAATTTAAAACAGAGACTCTATAAACATTTTAGAACTCACATGGAAGAAAAACCATTCATGTGCACGGACTGTGGTGAAGCATTTTGCTCTGAAGGTTTCCTCAAGAATCATCATAGAAGGAGGTGCTATAAAATCTGATATTGTGATCTGGAATAAAGGAGAAAAAACAGCAAAGATTATAGATGTGAGAGGTCTTACCCCTTCGCACGATTGCCCAGGCCGTTAGCTCTCAAAGTCGACGAGGTGATATGATGCCTTCAAACAGCTCATGCGAAGCACAGAGTAACACCTCAGGTCAGGCACTAGCCAGTTAGTTTTTTGGACTTGCACCCACCCAACGGTGAGTCTCCACTGTAAATATGGTAAGGGTTTGTATGTAGTGCAGTAATGAATGACAAATTTGGAAGAAATTTGCATTTTCCCTATGTATACAATCCTGGAGCTCTTAACACATACTGGTCCCGCCATCACCTTCCCCCAGGAAGTTCTGCCGCAATTGCACAGTGATTTTCAGTTACAAGTGGTGGTGTGAGCAGAGTGGTTGGTCCAACTCTCGCTCCCCCTTCGCTAAGTAGCTAAAAGTTTTACAGCTAGTTCCAGCTGTTGCCAAAATGCATCTCCAGTGTAAAGAGATCCAGGTTTGTATAGTTAGGAAAAATACAAATTATTTGCAAATTTGTCATATTAGCCTAATTATTACTATTAGAAGCGCCAAGGTGCGAAAGCAAATTGCCACTAGCCCAAGGGACCAAATAGTTGACAGTCTGGTGCAGTGAAGAAATAGAAATGTAAAGAATAAACTATATAAGAGAAAAATGAGATTATTTCAAGATAGATAACAATGTTGAATTAATAAGCATTATAAAAACCAGGAAATAAAACATCGTTAACAGAAAAACATTTGTACTAAGTTTGAACTTGTAAATATCTGCTGATTCAGTTGCAGGGGCAGTAGTTGATTGGCTTGGTCACAGCCTAAATAAAGCTTAGAGAATAATATACAGCATTAAGCCTTTTGAAACAATGCTGGTGACATTTTCTCTTTTTTGGAAATTAATACGGGTGATTCTACCTGCTTCTTGTACTGTAGTGAAGTTGTGAATGTTAGCAGGAAGGAAGAATTAAAAGCCAGTCTGCTCATATTGGAATATGAAGCCATGCAATTATCTATAAAGTTCTATGGTATGGAGATAGCTTCATTTTGGTTGTTTGAATATAAGTATAGTAATAAGGTAGAAAAGTATTTTTTAAGATTTATGTGATTTTCTTGATGTGATCTCTTTTATGGTCTTAGTGACTAGTTTAGGTTTTATAATTTTCCATTGGATTGTCCTTGAGAGGAGAATCTTCATTAAAATATCTAAATATTTGGTTTCTCTTTCATTTCCACAATTGCTCTTCTCAAACATTTCAATCTGCATTGGTCTCTCTGGAGAGAGAGTTTCTCGTTAAATGAATTTACAGCATTCTTAGTACAGTACTGTATTCAGATTTCACAAGAATGATGTTAAGATTTAAAGATATTTTGCTGAGTAATATTCCAAGTCCCAGGGCTGGGTCTTGTGGGTAAAATCCATAACCCAATTTATTTAAGAATAAATTCTACAGGTTTCAGTATTAATGTGAGTTAACGAAATTAGATATCTGATGTTATTAATTAAGTTTACAGTATATTGATTGTATTTGGGGTACAGAGCAGTAATCATGTCCAGAGGCTGTCCTGGTTTGTTTTTGGAAATACAATTTGTTTGGACTCATAGCTCACCCTAATGTTAACTGTAATAAGTACAATCATTTGGGTCTAATTTCGTGGCAAGTTAGTTGTCAGTGTTTGAATATGAAAAATAGAAGATTGAAGGATTAAAAGCAATATTTTTTTTTATGTAACTTTAAAGGAATATTTGTTCTGTCTATACCTTTGCTGTTTATAGGGATATTACTTTCGGCGAGGCTGGAAGATGAGCCATAAGACTTTTAGTGAGGGATAATTACCTAAACCGCCAGTTAGCGGGAAGGTTGTGGGTAGCCGGCTACCCTGTTCACTCACACACTGGGCTGAGCATCTACTTTGCTTTTGGCTTGGTGGAGAACGGACATTGCTGCTCTCCTGCTCCCTTACCTTTTTGACTTGCCATTGAGTGATAGCTTTGAATTATTCTTTGTATGTGCCGTAACTGGAATACGAACGTATCCTATTCAATAGGGGTATTACTTTCAGTGAAACTGAAATGACGAGCCATTAAAATTTAGTGAGGTTTAACTATCCATTTCGCTAGTTAGCGGTCTTGGAGGGGCGGGGGGTAGCTTGCTACCGCTCCCTTTCACACACCGGTGATTTAATTTACTTTGCTTCTGGGTCGGATGGTAAACGGTTGTTGCTGTTTTTCATCCTCACCAAGTTATGTTTTGAACTGCCATTAGTGCTTTTTGTTTGTGCTTTCTCTTTAATAGTGTGTGTTTGTGTTGACTTTTGCAAACATGCATACTTTCCCTGGACTTGAAGGCCAACCCTGCCGGACCTTCATGTCAGCCATGGGCACTAACTGCCACACCCTTTCTCCCACCTGCAGAGGTCAACGGTATGATTGTGATAATAAGTGCAATGAGCGTCGGGAGTGGTCTGCCTCCCAGTGGGAAAGATTTTGGCGAGGGCGAAAGAAGAAGTCAAAGCGGGATATTTCTCTTCCGAAGGTTCCTCTGTATGAAGGGAAAATAACACACAAGATCTCTTCTTCTGCCTCCCGACCTTTTTTCGAAGCTCCTACTCGTTCGGGCTCTTCTGAGAGACCGTCGAGCAGTAATGTAGACTTTAATTTTTGCCAACCCTCGTCCTTGAGAGAAGGTGTTGCTTGCCCTAGCGAAGTGGCCACACTTCTCCCCCCGGGTAAGGCCTTGTCTATGGGTTCTGTGTTACAGGTGTGGTCGTCCTTGCGGCGCCCGGGTCCGCAATGCGAGTGTGCAGCCGTTGTCGACTTCTGAGTTGGATCCTCTAATTCTTGTCGATGTTGTGGTGTCAGAGGCGTCTTCTGTGGCCGCTGTCTACGCCCCTGACCCTCTAGACTGTCCTGCTGTTGCTGACAACTACGTTTCCCCTCTTCTGTCCATACTTCGAGGGAGAAACTAAGTCCTTCGTCTGTCTCTCATATGTCTCATATGAGTGGTTCTCCCGTCGGGTGAGTTCTCTCATAGAGACTCCTCTTCGGAGGACTGCTGCTCAAGGTCAGCTTGCTGATCCCACGTCGCAGAGCTCGCCCTCTGCTTTGACTTAAAGGTTGCCCTTCACCATCATTGAAAAGGCTCTTCAGCCTCGTCTTCGCAGCCGTTACCCACAGAGGAGCTGCCACTTCAGTGGTCTTCTGGCCCTCAACTTTCGCCCTTTCCTGGTCCTTCTCCTGACGACGCTGCGGCTAGTCCTCGGACTTTAGCCCTGCACTCTTCTACATATCGTTCGCGATCGTCATTGGTGGATGTTCGCCCTTCCAAAGGGCACATCCCTGTTCCAGTTCGACATTCCAGTCAACCTCCTGACCTGTCGTTACTATTCCCATCTCCTGTACATCCTCGGATGTTCTACCTAAGTGTTCAGCGGAGCGCCAACTCTCTCCAGCTTGCCAGCTCCTTGCAGTGCACCTGTGCTCTTCAACAGCACGTCAGCGCCAGCTTGCACTCAAAACTCTTTCCAGAACGTCTTTCTCTCCACTGAGTCAGCGCTCACCAGAACATTGACGTTTCCTTGACCGCTAGCCTTCTCCTTCTCATCCTCAGCCCCCTCCAATGATCCAGCGATCTCCCGATTGCAAACGCTCTCCAGCAGAGCCCTGTCCTTCCAAAGAGTAGTGTTTGCCAGCTCGCCAGCAATCGCCAGTGCAACTCCACTCTCCAGCTCAAGCTTGTTAGCGCTCCCTGAGACATCAGTGCTTTCATGCGCAGCCTCGGTATCAGGCTCACCAACGCTCTCCTGCACGACAGCGCTCTCCAAACCAACAGCGCTCTCTTGTACGTCACCCCACTCCCAAGGGCCAGTGGTCGACTGTGCAACAGCGCTCTCCTGTGCCAAAACTCTCTCCACCTCACTAGCACCCTTTGGCTCGCTGGCACTCTCCAGCTTATCAGTGCTCACCTGCGCGCCAGAGCTTTCCTACGAATTTACCGGAAACTGCACGCCAGCATCCTCCTTTGTGGCGTCGCACTGCGCGACTGCGCGTTCTCTAGAAACCACACCAGCATCATCCTGCTCAGCGTCTTACTGCATGCTATTTTTCTCATGTATGCTCTCCGGCCCGCTAGCGCTCACTGTCCCACTTGCGCCATGGCCATGAACAGGTTCTACAGGCTCCTAGGTTTTAAGGAACATCGAGTAGACGGCTCACCATCTTATCATTCCCCTCCCTGCAAACGCATTATAGCACGACCGCCGAGGAAAGGAGGAGGGGTCTCCACAGAAGGGTTCAGGATCCCGAAGCTGCCTTCCTCGAAGGTGGATCCATCAACAGCAGAGACTCCTCTCAGGGAACTGTCGGTCCCTCTCCCTTCAGGGCCTTCAGGGGATCTGTCTGACAGTGCATCAGTCAATTAGCAGCCCTGGTTCAGGGCAATGGTCAGAGCAGTGGTGCAAGCCTTCAAGCCTGCTCTGTCTGCCAGCTCTTCAGAGCATTTTACAGTTATAGCAGACCTACTGTAAGGAACCTCAGCTTCTTCTCCCCTGAAGAGGAAGAAGGTCTCAGATGTGGTTACTTCCCCTAGGGTAAAGCTGACTCCTATTAGGCTATCAAGGTCTGCTCGTGCATCTTCCACCGGACACTGTCCTACCTCACCTCTGCCGAGGGGGTAATGCCAGGGAGGGGCTTCCTCTCTTCCACCTTCGGAGGAAGTTTCCCCTCGCACGGAGAGTTCACCACCGATGGAAATCAGGAGGGACATGACAATGCAGCTTTCGATGCTTGAGCCCTTCCTCCTTCCACGAAAGGAACCGAAGGACTCCAAGACTCTTCCTAAGTCCTCTTCAAGAACCTCCAAGTCTACAGATGCAGCCTGTCACTCGAGGGATGTGCGCGACGCACCCGAAGAAGACCTCCTGGGGGATGGAAAAGGAGACTTCGCTGCAAGCCCAAGTCCAACGTCGGAAGGAGAGCAGAAAGAGTCGGACCATGCATTTTGTCAGGTTCTGACTCTCATCAGGATTCTCAATGGGTTTATCAACTGAGAGAGCAAAGACACGGTGTCTTTTGCACCTAGAAGCCTTCAGAGACCAGTGCATCCTTGCCTTGGACTCAGGGCATGAAGGGCGCCAGGGCTACGATCATCCTACAGCTCTTTGAGCTCTCCTCCTCGCAACGTTCCGGCTCTACCACCAAGCTTCTCCCACCTTCGGTCTGCAGCAGAGGAGCTATTCTGAGATCTTAGACGTGCCTCGTCCAACTCCTCTTCTTCCCATACAGGCTACTTTGTGGCTTGATGTTTGGTTAGGGACCTTGGAAATCCTGATAAGAACTGAGGATTTCTCAAAGAAATGTACCAGGGTTTTCACCATTACTCCCACCTGTACCAGGCTTCTGGGAGTGTCCTGCTTGAGGTGGACCCTTTGCTTCCTCGACTGTTCCGACAACTAACCCCTTTAGTCCGCCAGAGACTGCAGACAGTGGACTAGGGGAGCAGTTCTTGGGTAACCCGGCCAAAGCCAGTAGGCCAGAAATGGCTCCAGTAGCTACAGCCGAGGCAGTTCCCCTCTCTCCTCAGCAGCATTTAGTTCCACTCTCCAGGCCGGCAAACGACAGTGCTAAACATCAGTCTAGCTGGTGGTAGTGGCTCTCAACAGTTCCTGCACAGGTAGTGGCACTCTACAAGAAGGGGCAGAGGCACACTCAAAGGTACTCTTCGGGACAGTAGATGGCAGTGTCCCCCTCCAGGGCAGCAGACGGCAGTGTCCCCCTCCAGGGCAGCAGACGGCAGTGTCCCCCTCCAAAGCAGCAGACGGCAGTGTCCCCCTCCATGGCAGCAGACGGCAGTGTCCCCCTCCAGGCCAGCAGACTGCAGTGTCCCCCTCTAGGCCAGCAGATGACAACAAGCTTGGACCTTTCTCATGTCAAGAGCTTGGTACTTTTTTTGAATACTTTGACATAGACTGAAAATGCTCTTTCTTGGTGTTAATTGCTACGAAATTTGCATCAGAAACCTAATGGGACTGTATTTTGAAATAGTACTTTTATATTTTATTTCTTTTTTTGGGGTGTCTGGGTGTCCTAGAAAAAAAACTAGGTACTTGTGTTTTGTATACATATAGGAGTGTCCAATTAGTGGGAGGCATTTTTTTTCAAATAATTTTTCAGTCTTGTATTGTTTTTCAATTCTTATTCCATGTCATAGCAATGAACTTTTGTTACTAAGTCGTCTTCCCTTCGTTAAAGTATCCCCAGTACATGAGGACAGATGCCCACTTACAAGATGAGGAAGTCTTCAGGTGGTCACCTCCTCCCTCTCTCTGATCTGGGCGTTTTATCAAGGCGAGGGAAACCAGTCGTCTTTCCTTGGCCCCCATCTCTCCCTTCTGACCACGGAAGGACTGGTTCCCAGACATCTTTGTGGTCTTAGTGGAGCCTCCCGTCTGATTGCTAGAGTGATCAGATCTACACGAACAGCCTCACTTTCATCGTTTTCATCAGGGGCTCCACATGCTTCATCTTCATGCTTGGAGCCTGTCCGGAGGTTCCCAAGGTAAGAAGGCTTTTCGTTTAGTTAGCCTCGGACATTTGACGCTCTACACGTCTAGTTTATCAAGTCAAATGGGCAGTTTTTTTTTTACGCTGGTGCCGGATGAAAGGTCATTCTTCTTCCAGACCCTCTCAGCCTAAAATTGTAGAATTCCTGGTCCATCTTCACAGGAATGGAGGGTATCTGTAGGTCTTAAGAAGGCACTGGACAGCACAAAGGCAACCAGAAAGAAAAAACTTATGTTAGTAATGTTAATTTGCCATAACAGTAGAACCAAAGCAAAGGTAGAGGGAGTGATATGGAAGAGTTTGTGGTAAATGTTCCTGTCTGTGCAAGATTACTATAAAGCCTTTTGCTGTTCATAATTTTGGAGGAAGGCTCAGAGGTGCATAGCAGTATTAGCAAGACAATTTTGATGGTGACTGGAGAGGAAGTACAGTAAAGGAAATAAGACTATGGATGAAACTCTGTCTTTTTGAAGAGCAAGGGGAAAAATATTTAAAGATAAAACCAATGTCACAAGAGATGCTATAGATTATAGAATCTACAGAGGATATGAGATTTTTAGATGCCTGAAATGTGTAACAAGAACAGATAGAACACAGATCAAAGTCTGTGGTTTGTATGTTTAGGAAAAATGAAAAGTACATAACTTTATGAATTTATTTTATTTTTTAGAAAACTCCATTAATTTTATTGATTTTTCTTCTTCTCCAACTGATTGTAGTTTTCTTTTCTTCCAGACTTTTCATCTCAAAGGAAGGAATCATCCACCTCTTGCTGCTAAAGCTTGTAAGCTACTGAAGGTATATGCAAGAGATGTAAGACTGGAAAAGAAAGGGTCATGTTGGAAGTTTTTGTTGTACAGTATGATGTCTGAGAATAGGAAGTTTAGTCTTAATTTCATCTTTGGAGTCTATTGAAAATAATATTAAGAGTTGTTTCATCTTGTGATAGGGAGAGGATGATGAATTCTGAACCACCTTTTGAATTTTCAATGAAAAGTGAAATTGAAGATCTATTTTCACCTGCAGTCGATCCAGAAAATAATGATTGGTCTGGCAGTGTTGCTCTCTTTAATGATGGCGCTCTTTACTTGGATCCAAAAATGGAAGTCAAAGTAGAGCCAGAAATATTTGATTCCAGCGAAAGCAACTTGAAAAATACCTACGAGTACGATGCATCAGTGAGTGAAAACGGTTCATTAAGTTGTAAAGAGAATGTCGATGATGAGGAAAGTGTAGACACTTACTTAGGGACAGCTGTGAAAGAGGATAAAGGAAAAGAAAAAGGAAGACTTTCATGTGTAATCAGTGGAAGAGAATTATTACAGAAAGATGTTTTGAATCAAGAGGTGAATCAAATAAATGAGAAGCAGATAAATAAAAGGATCTTTGGTAATGTTAACTCCAATGCTCTAGCTAGAAAGCGATGCACATGCAGTGAATGTGGGAAAATGTTTGCTAATAAATATAATCTTGCAGTGCATTTAAGAAATCACACGGGAGAGAGGCCATACAAATGCAATGTCTGTAGCAAAACATTTATTACAAAAGCACACTTCACTACACATTCAAGAATTCACACGGTAGAGAAGCCATACAAGTGTGATGTCTGTAGCAAAACATTTATTACAAAAGACTATCTCGCTATACATTTAAGAATTCACACGGGAGAGAAGCCATACAAGTGCAATGTCTGTAGCAAAACATTTTTTACAAAACAGTGTCTCACTGTACATTCAAGAATTCACACGGGAGAGAAGCCATACAAATGTAATGTCTGTAGCAAAACATTTACCCAGAAACACAATCTCACTATACATTTAAGAATTCACACAGGAGAGAAGCCGTACAAGTGCAATGTCTGTAGCAAAACATTTACCCTGAAACACCATCTCACTATACATTTAAGATTTCACACGAGAGAGAGGTCATACAAGTGCAACGTCTGTAGCAAATTCTTTACTTCAAAAAAATATCTCACTAGACATAAGAAATCACATGAGAGATCTATTCCAGTGTCATGAATGTGGCAAAACATATAATTTAAAACAGAGACTCGATAAACCTTTAAGAACTCACATGTAAGAAAAACCATTCATGTGCACGGACTGTGGTAAAGCATTTTGGTCTGAAGGTTTCCTCAAGAATCATCACAGAAGGAGGTGCTATAAAATCTGATATTGTGATCTAGAATAAAGAAAAAAAAAAGCAAAGATTATAGATGTGAGATTTCTTACCCCTTCGCACGATTGCCCAGGCCGTTAGCTCTCAAAGTCGACGAGGTGACATGATGCCTCCAAACAGCTCATGCGAAGCACAGAGTACCACCTCAGGTCAGGCACTAGCCAGTTAGTTTTTTGGACTTGCACCCACCTAACGGTGAGTCTCCACTGTAAATATGGTAAGGGTTTGTATGTAGTGCAGTAATAAATGGCAAATTTGGAAGAAATTCGCATTTTCCCTATGTATACAATCCTGGAGCTCTTAACACATACTGGTCCCGCCATCACCTTCCCCCAGGAAGTTCTGCCGCAAATGCACAGTGATTTTCAGTTACAAATGGTGGTGTGAGCAGAGTGGTTGGTCCAACTCTCGCTCTCCCTTCGCTAAGTAGCTAAAAGTTTTACAGCTAGTTCCAGCTGTTGCCAAAATGCGTCTCTGCTGTAAAGAGATCCAGGTTTGTATAGTTAGGAAAATACAAATTATTTGCAAATTTGTCATATTAGCCTAATTATTACTATTAGAAGCACCAAGGTGCGAAAGCAAATTGCCACTAGCCCAAGGGACCAAATAGTTGACAGTCTGGTGCAGTGAAGAAATAGAAATGTAAAGAATAAACTATATGAGAGAAAAATGAGATTATTTCAAGATAGATAACAATGTTGAATTAATAAGCATTATAAAAACCAGGAAATAAAACATTGTTAACAGAAAAACATTTGTACTAAGTTTGAACTTGTAAATATCTGCTGATTCAGTTGCATGGGCAGTAGTTGATTGGCTTGGTCACAGCCTAAATAAAGCTTAGAGAATAATATACAGCATTAAGCCTTTTGAAACAATGCTGGTGACATTGTCTCTTTTTTAAAGTAATACTGGATGATTCTACCTGCTTCTTGTACTGTAGTGAAGTTGTGAATGTTAGCGGGAAGGAAGATTTGAAGGCCAGTCTGCTCATATTGGAATATGAAGCCTTGCAATTATTTGCAAAGTACTATGGTACGGAGATAGCTTCATTTTGGGGGTTTGAATATAAGTATAGTAATAAGGTAAAAAAGTATTTTTTAAGATTTATGTGATTTTCTTGATGTGATCTCTTTCATGGTCTTAGTGACTAGTTTAGGTTTTATAATTTTCCATTGGATTGTCCTTGAGAGGAGAATCTTCATTAAAATATCTAAATATTTGGTTTCTCTTTCATTTCCACAAATGCTTTTCTCAAACATTTCAATCTGCATTGGTCTCTCTCCAGAGAAAGTTTCTCATCACATGATTTTACAGCATTCTTCGTACAGTACTGTATTCAGGTTTCACAAGAATGAAGTTAAGATTTAAAGATATTTTGCTGAGTAATATTCCAAGTCCCAGGGCTGGGTCTTCTGGGTTAAATCCATAACCCAATTTATTTAAGAATAAATTCTACAGGTTTCAGTATTAATGTGAGTTAACGAAATTAGATATCTGATGTTATTAATTAAGTTTACAGTATATTGATTGTATTTGTGGTACAGAGCAGTAATCATGTCCAGAGGCTGTCATGGTTTGTACAATCATTTGGGTCTAATTTTGTGTCAAGTTCGTTTTCAGTGTTTGAATATGAAAAATAGAAGATTGAAGGATTAAAAGCAATATTTTTTTTTTTATGTAACTTTCAAGAAATATTTGTTCTGTCTATACCTACGCTGTTTATAGGGATATTACTTTCGGCAAGGCTGGAAGATGAGCCATAAGACTTTTAGTGAGGGATAATTACCTAAACCGCCAGTTAGCGGGAAGGTTGTGGGTAGCCGGCTACCCTGTTCACTCACACACTGGGCTGAGCATCTACTTTGCTTTTGGCTTGGTGGAGAACGGACATTGCTGCTCTCCTGCTCCATTGCCTTTTTGACTTGCCATTGAGTGATAGCTTTGAATTATTCTTTGTATGTGCCGTAACTGGAATACGAACCTACCCTATTCAATAGGGGTATTACTTTCAGTGAAACTGAAATGACGAGCCATTAAAATTTAGTGAGGTTTAACTATCCATTTCGCTAGTTAGCGGGCTTGGAGGGGCGCGGGGTAGCTTGCTACCGCTCCATTTCACACACCGGTGATTTAATTTACTTTGCTTCTGGCTCGGATGGTAAACGGTTGTTGCTGTTTTTCATCCTCACCAAGTTATGTTTTGAACTGCCATTAGTGCTTTTTGTTTGTGCTTTCTCTTTAATAGTGTGTGTTTGTGTTGACTTTTGCAACCATGCATACTTGCCCTGGACTTGAAGGCCAACCCTGCCAGACCTTCATGTCAGCCATGGGCACTAGCTGCCACACCCTTTCTCCCACCTGCAGAGGTCAACGGTATGATTGTGGTAATAAGTGCAATGAGCGTCGGGAGTGGTCTGCCTCCCAGTGGGAAAGATTTTGGCGAGGGCGAAAGAAGAAGTCAAAGCAGGATATTTCTCTTCCGAAGGTTCCTCTGTATGAAGGGAAAATAACACACAAGATCTCTTCTTCTGCCTCCCGACCTTCTTTCGAAGCTCCTACTCGTTCGGGCTCTTCTGAGAGACCGTCGAGCAGTAATGTAGACTTTAATTTTTGCCAACCCTCGTCCTTGAGAGAAGGTGTTGCTTGCCCTAGCGAAGTGGCACCACCTCTCCCCCCGGGTAAGGCCTTGTCTATGGGTTCTGTGTTACAGGTGTGGTCGTCCTTGCGGCTCCCGGGTCCGCAATGCGAGTGTGCAGCCGTTGTCGACTTCTGAGTTGGATCCTCTAATTCTTGTCGATGTTGTGGTGTCAGAGGCGTCTTCTGGGACCGCTGTCTACGCCCCTGACCCTCTAGACTCTCCTGCTGTTGCTGACAACTACGTTTCCCCTGTTCTGTCCATCCTTCGAGGGAGAAACTAAGTCCATCGTCTGTCTCTCATATGTCTCATATGAGTGGTTCTCCCGTCGGGTGAGTTCTCTCATAGAGACTCCTCTTCGGAGGACTGCTGCTCAAGGTCAGCTTGCTGATCCCACGTCGCAGAGCTCGCCCTCTGCTTTGACTTAAAGGTTGCCCTTCACCATCATTGAAAAGGCTCTTCAGCCTTGTCTTCGCAGCCGTTACCCACAGAGGAGCTGCCACTTCAGTGGTCTTCTGGCCCTCAACTTTCGCCCTTTCCTGGTCCTTCTCCTGACGACGCTGCGGCTAGTCCTCGGACTTTAGCCCTGGACTCTTCTACATATCGTTCGCGATCGTCATTGGTGGATGTTCGCCCTTCCAAAGGGCACATCCCTGTTCCAGTTCGACATTCCAGTCAACCTCCTGACCTGTCGTTACTATTCCCATCTCCTGTACATCCTCGGATGTTCTACCTAAGTGTTCAGCGGAGCGCCAACTCTCTCCAGCTTGCCAGCTCCTTGCAGTGCACCTGTGCTCTCCAACAGCACGTCAGCGCCAGCCTTCACTCAAAACTCTTTCCAGAACATCTTTCTCTCCGCTGAGTCAGCGCTCACCAGAACATTGACGTTCCCTTGACCGCTAGCCTTCTCCTTCACATCCTCAGCCCCCTCCAATGATCCAGCGATCTCCCGATTGCAAACGCTCTCCAGCAGAGCCCTGTCCTTCCAAAGAGTAGTGTTTGCCAGCTCGCCAGCAATCGCCAGTGCAACTCCACTCTCCAGCTCAAGCTCGTTAGCGCTCCCTGAGACATCAGTGCTTTCATGCGCAGCCTCGGTATCAGGCTCACCAACGCTCTCCTGCATGACAGCGCTCTCCAAACCAACAGAGCTCTCTTGTACGTCACCCCACTCCCAAGCGCCAGTGGTCGGTTGTGCAATAGCGCTCTCCTGTGCCAAAACTCTCTCCACCTCATCAGCACCCTTTGGCTCGCTGGCACTCTCCAGCTTATCAGTGCTCATCTGCGCGCCAGAGCTTTCCTACGAATTTACCGGAAACTGCACGCCAGCATCCTCCTGTGTGGCGTCGCACTGCGCGGATGCGCGTTCTCTAGAAACCGCACCAGCATCATCCTACTCAGCGTCTTACTGCACGCTATTTTTCTCGTGTGCTCTCCGGCCCGCTAGCGCTCACTGTCCCACTTGCGCCATGGCCATGAGCGGGTTCTACAGGCTCCTAGGTTTTAAGGAACATCGAGTAGACGGCTCACCATCTTATCATTCCCCTCCCTGCAAACGCATTATAGCACGACCGCCGAGGAAAGGAGGAGGGGTCTCCACATAAGGGTTCAGGATCCCGAAGCTGCCTTCCTCGAAGGTGGATCCATCAACAGCAGAGACTGCTCTCAGGGAACTGTCGGTCCGTTTCCCTTCAGGGCCTTCAGGGGATCTGTCTGACAGTGCATCAGTCAATTAGCAGCCCTGGTTCAAGGCAGTGGTCAGAGCAGTGGTGCAAGCCTTCAAGCCTGCTCTGTCTGCCAGCTCTTCAGAGCATTTTACAGTTATAGCAGACCTACTGTAAGGAACCACAGCTTCTTCTCCCCTGAAGAGGAAGAAGGTCTCAGATGTGGTTACTTCCCCTAGGGTAAAGCGGACTCCTATTAGGCTATCAAGGTCTGCTCGTGCATCTTCCACCGGACACTGTCCTACCTCACCTCTGCCGAGGGGGTAATGCCAGGGAGGGGCTTCCTCTCTTCCACCTTCGGAGGAAGTTTCCCCTCGCACGGAGAGTTCACCACTGATGGAAATCAGGAGGGACATGACAATGCAGCTTTCGATGCTTGAGCCCTTCCTCCTTCTACGAAAGGAACCGAAGGACTCCAAGACTCTTCCTAAGTCCTCTTCAAGAAGCTCCAAGTCTACAGATGCAGCCTGTCACTCGAGGGATGTGCGCGACGCACCCGAAGAAGAGCTCTCGGGGCTGGAAAAAGGAGACTTCGCTGCAAGTCCAAGTCCAACGTCGGAAGGAGAGCAGAAAGAGTCGGACCATGCATTTTGTCAGGTTCTGACTCTCATCAGGATTCTCAATGGGTTTATCAACTGAGAGAGCAAAGACATGGTGTCTTTTGCACCTAGAAGCCTTCAGAGACCAGTGCATCCTTGCCTTGGACTCAGGGCATGAAGGGTGCCAGGGCTACGATCATCCTACAGCTCTTTGAGCTCTCCTCCTCGCAACGTTCCGGCTCTACCACCAAGCTTCTCCCACCTCCGGTCTGCAGCAGAGGAGCTATTCTGAGATCTTAGACGTGCCTCGTGCAACTCCTCTTCTTCCCATACAGGCTACTTTGTGGCTTGATGTTTGGTTAGGGACCTTGGAAATCCTGGTAAGAACTGAGGATTTCTCAAAGAAATGTACCAGGGTTTTCACCATTACTCCCACCTGTACCAGGCTTCTGGGAGTGTCCTGCTTGAGGTGGACCCTTTGCTTCCTCGACTGTTCCGACAACTAACCCCTTTAGTCCGCCAGAGACTGCAGACAGTGGACTAGGGGAGCAGTTCTTGGGTAACCCGGCCAAAGCCAGTAGGCCAGAAATGGCTCCAGTAGCTACAGCCGAGGCAGTTCCCCTCTCTCCTCAGCAGCATTTAGTTCCACTCTTTAGGCCGGCAAACGACAGTGCTAAACATCAGTCTAGCTGGTGGTAGTGGCTCTCAACAGTTCCTGTACAGGTAGTGACACTCTACAAGAAGGGGCAGAGGCACACTCAAAGGTACTCTTCGGGACAGTAGATGGCAGTGTCCCCCTCCAGGGCAGCAGACGGCAGTGTCCCCCTCCAGAGCAGCAGACGGCAGTGTCCCCCTCCAGGGCAGCAGACGGCAGTGTCCCCCTCAAGGCCAGCAGACTGCAGTGTCCCCCTCTAGGCCAGCAGATGACAACAAGCTTGGACCTTTTTCATGTCAAGAGCTTGGTACTTTGTTTGAATACTTTGACCTAGACTGAAAATGCTCTTTCTTGGTGTTAATTGCTACGAAATTTGCATCAGAAACCTAATGGGACTGTATTTTGAAATAGTACTTTTATATTTTATTTTTTTTTTTGGGGTGTCTGGTTGTCCTAGAAAAAAAACCAGGTACTTGTGTTTTGTATACATATAGGAGTGTCCAATTAGTGGGAGGCTTTTTTTTTCAAATAATTTTTCAGTCTTGTATTGTTTTTCAATTCTTATTCCATGTCATAGCAATGAACTTTTGTTACTAAGTGGTCTTCCCTTCGTTAAAGTATCCCCAGTACATGAGGACAGATGCCCACTTACAAGATGAGGAAGTCTTCAGGTGTACACCTCCTCCCTGTCCCTGATCTGGGCGTTTTATCAAGGCAAGGGAAACCAGTCGTCTTTCCCTGGCCCTCATCGCTCCTTCCTGGCCTCGGAAGGACTGGTTCCCAGACCTTTTTGAGGTCCTAGTGAACCCTCCTGTTAGATTGCTAGAGACCAGATCTACTCAAACAGCCTCGCTTTCATCGTTTTCATCAGGGGCTCCACATGCTTCATCTTCATGCTTAGAGCCTGTCCGGAGGTTCTCAAGGTAAAAAGGTTTTTCGTTTAGTTAGCCTCAGACATTTGACGCTCTACACGTCTAGTTTATCAAGTCAAATGGGCAGTTTTTTTTTACGCTGGTGCCGGATGAAAGGTCATTCTTCTTCCAGACCCTCTCAGCCTAAAATTGCAGAATTCCTGGTCCATCTTCACAGGGATGGAGGGTATCTGTTGTTCTTGAGAAGGCACTGGACAACACAAAGGCAACCAGAAACAAACAACTTAACAAGTGAGTAATGTTACTTTGCCATAACAGTAGAACCAAAGCAAAAGGCAGAGGGAGTGATATGGAAGAGTTTGTGGTAAATGTTCCTGTCTGTGCAAGATTACTATAAAGCCTTTTGCTATTCATAATTCTGGAGGAAGGCTCAGAGGTGCATAGCAGTATTAGCAAGACAATTTTGATGGTGACTGGAGAGGAAGTACAGTAAAGGAAATAAGACATTGGATGAAATGTCTGTATTGTTGAAGAGCAAGGGAAAAACTATTTAAAGAATTAAACCAATAATGTCACAGTAGATACTGTGGATTATAGAATCTACAGAGGATATGAGATTTTTAGATGCCTGAAATGTGTAACAAGAACAGATAGAACACAGATCAAAGTCTGTGGTTTGTATGTTTAGGAAAAATGCAAATTACGTAACTTTATGAATTTATTTTATTTTTTAGAAAACTCCATTATTTTTATTGAGTTTTCCTCTTCCCCAACTGATTGTAGTTTCCTTTTCTTCCTGACTTTTCATCCCAAAGGAAGGAATCATCCACCTCTTGCTGCTAAAGCTTGTAAGCTACTGAAGGTATATGCCAGAGACGTAAGACTGGAAAAGAAAGGGTCATGTTGGAAGATTATGTTGTACAGTATGATGTCTGAGAATAGGAAGTTTAGTATTAATTTCCTCTTTGAAGTCTATTGAAAATAATATTAAGGGGTTTGTCATCTTGTGATAGGGAGAGGATGATGAATTCTGAACCACCTTTTGAATTTTCAATGAAAAGTGGAATTGAAGATCTATTTTCACCTGCAGTCAATCCAGAAAATAATGATACGTCTGGCAGTGTTGCTCTCTTTGATGATGGCGCTCTTTAATGATGGCGCTCTTTTCTTGGATCCAAAAATGGAAGTCAAAGTAGAGCCAGAAATATTTGATTCCAGCGAAAGCAACTTGAAAAATTCCTACGAGTACGATGCATCAGTGAGTGAAAACGGTTCATTACGGTGTAAATGGAATGTCGATGATGAGGAAAGTGTAGACACTTACTTAGGGACAGCTGTGAAAGAGGATAAAGGAAAAGAAAAAGGAAGACTTTCATGTGTAATCAGTGGAAGAGAATTATTACAGAAAGATGTTTTGAATCAAGAGGTGAATCAAATAAAGGAGAAGCAGATAAAAAAAAGGATCTTTGGTAATGTTAACTCCAATGCTCTAGCTAGAAAGCGATGCACATGCAGTGAATGTGGGGAAACGTTTTCTAATGAATTTAATCTTACTGTGCATTTAAGAATTCACACGGGAGAGAAGCCATACAAGTGCAATGTCTGTAGCAAAACATTTAATACAAAATCACATCTCACTATACATTTAAGAGTTCACACGGGAGAGAAGCCATACAAGTGCGATGTCTGTAGCAAAACATTTATTAAAAAAAGTTATCTCACTTTACATTCAAGACTTCACACAGGAGAGAAACCATACAAGTGTGATGTCTGTAGCAAAACATTTAATACAAAATCACATCTCACTACACATTTAAGAATTCACACGGGAGAGATGCCATACAAGTGCGATGTCTGTAGAAAAACATTTAATATAAAATCAAATCTCACCATACATTTAAGAGTTCACACGGGAGAGAAGCCATACAAGTGCGATGTCTGTAGCAAAACATTTATTAAAAAAAGTTATCTCACTTTACATTCAAGACTTCACACAGGAGAGAAGCCATACAAGTGCGATGTCTGTAACAAAACATTTAATACAAAATCACATCTCACTTACCATTTAAGAATTCACACGGGAGAGAGGCCATACAAGTGCGATGTCTGTAGCAAAACATTTATTACAAAACAGTGTCTCACTATACATTCAAGAAATCACACAGGAGAGAAGCCATACAAATGCAATGTCTGTAGCAAAACATTTAATACAAAACAAAGTCTCACTATACATACAAGAATTCACACGGGAGAGAAGCCATACAAGTGCAACGTCTGTAGCAAAACATTTAATACAAAACAAATTCTCAATAAACATTCAAGAATTCACAAGGGAGAGAAGCCATACAAGTGCGATGTCTGTAGCAAAACATTTAATACAAAATCAAATCTCACTATACATTTGAGAATTCACACGGGAGAGAAGCCATACAAGTGCGATGTCTGTAACAAAACATTTAATACAAAATCACATCTCACTTACCATTCAAGAATTCACACGGGAGAGAAGCCATACAAGTGCGATGTCTGTAGCAAAACATTTAATATAAAATCAAATCTCACCATACATTTAAGAGTTCACACGGGAGAGAAGCCATACAAGTGCGATGTCTGTAGCAAAACATTTATTAAAAAAAGTTATCTCACTTTACATTCAAGACTTCACACAGGAGAGAAGCCATACAAGTGCAATGTCTGTAGCAAAACATTTACCCAGAAACACAATCTCATTTTACATTCAAGACTTCACACGGGAGAGAGGCCATACAAATGCAACGTCTGTAGCAAATTCTTTACTTCGAAAAAAATATCTCACTAAACATAAGAAATCACATGAGAGATCTATTCCAGTGTCATGAATGTGGCAAAATAAATCATTTAAAACAGAGAGTCTATAAACATTTATGAACTCACATGGAAGAAAAACCATTCATGTGCACGGACTGTGGTAAACCATTTTGCTCTGAAGGTTTCCTCAAGAATCATCA
This sequence comes from Palaemon carinicauda, assembly GCF_036898095.1. NCBI lineage: Eukaryota > Metazoa > Arthropoda > Malacostraca > Decapoda > Palaemonidae > Palaemon > Palaemon carinicauda. The sequence continues at coordinate 129,017 of NW_027168638.1, forward strand.
TAGAAGGAGGTGCTATAAAATCTGATATTGTGATCTGGAATAAAGAAAAAAAAAGCAAAGATTATAGATGTGAGAGTTCTTACCCCTTCGCACGATTGCCCAGGCCGTTAGCTCTCAAAGTCGACGAGGTGACATGATGCCTCCAAACAGCTCATGCGAAGCACAGAGTAACACCTCAGGTCAGGCACTAGCCAGTTAGTTTTTTGGACTTGCAGCCACCTAACGGTGAGTCTCCACTGTAAATATGGTAAGGGTTTGTATGTAGTGCAGTAATAAATGACAAATTTGGAAGAAATTTGCATTTTCCTCATGTATACAATCTTGGAGCTCTTAACACAACCTGGTCCCGCCATCACCTTCCCCCAGGAAGTTCTGCTGCAATTGCACAGTGACTTTCAGTTACAAGTGGTGGTGTGAGCAGAGTGGTTGGTCCAACTCTCGCTCTCCCTTCGCTAAGTAGCTAAAAGTTTTACAGCTAGTTCCAGCTGTTGCCAAAATGCATCTCCAGTGTAAAGAGATCCAGGTTTGTATAGTTAGGAAAAATACAAATTATTTGCAAATTTGTCATATTAGCCTAATTATTACTATTAGAAGCGCCAAGGTGCGAAAGTAAATTGCCACTAGCCCAAGGGACCAAATAGTTAACAGTCTGGTGCAGTGAAGAAATAGAAATGTAAAGAATAAACTATATAAGAGAAAAATGATATTATTTCAATATAGATAACAATGTTGAATAAATAAGCATTATAAAAACCAGGAAATGAAACATCGTCAACAGAAAAACATTTGTATCAAGTTTGAACTTGTAAATATCTACTGTTTCAGTTGCAGGGGCAGTAGTTGATTGGCTTAGTCACAGCCTAAATAAAGCTTAGAGAATAATATACAGCATTAAGCCTTTTGAAACAATGCTGGTGACATTGTCTCTTTTTGAAAGTAATACTGGATGATTCTACCTGCTTCTTGTACTGTAGTGAAGTTGTGAATGTTAGCAGGAAGGAAGAATTAAAAGCCAGTCTGCTCATATTGGAATATGAAGCCATGCAATTATTTACAAAGTACTATGGTATGGAGATAGGTGCATTTTGGGGGTTTGAATATAAGTATAGTAATAAGGTAGAAAAGTATCATTATTTTTTAAGATTTATGTGATTTTCTTGATGTGATCTCTTTTATGGTCTTAGTGACTAGTTTAGGTTTTATAATTTTCCATTGGATTGTCCTTGAGAGGAGAATCTTCATTAAAATATCTAAATATTTGGTTTCTCTTTCATTTCCACAATTGCTCTTCTCAAACATTTCAATCTGCATTGGTCTCTCTGGAGAGAGAGTTTCTCATCAAATGATTTTACAGCATTCTTAGTACAGTACTGTAGTCAGGTTTCACAAGAATGAAGTTAAGATTTAAAGATATTTTGCTGAGTAATATTCCAAGTCCCAGGGCTGGGTCTTGTGGGTAAAATCCATAACCCTATTTATTTAAGAATAAATTCTACAGGTTTCAGTATTAATGTGAGTTAACGAAATTAGATATCTGATGTTATTAATTAAGTTTACAGTATATTGATTGTATTTGTGGTACAGAGCAGTAATCATGTCCAGAGGCTGTCATGGTTTGTCTTTGGAAATGCAATTTGTTTGGACTCATAGCTCACCCTAATGTTAACTGTAATAAGTACAATCATTTGGGTCTAATTTCATGGCAAGTTAGTTGTCAGTGTTTGAATATGAAAAATAGAAGATTGAAGGATTAAAAGCAATATTTTTTTTATGTAACTTTAAAGGAATATTTGTTCTGTCTATACCTTCGCTGTTTATAGGGATATTACTTTCGGCGAGGCTGTAAGATGAGCCACAAGACTTTTAGTGAGGGATAATTACCTAAACCGCCAGTTAGCGGGAAGGTTGTGGGTAGCCGGCTACCCTGTTCACTCACACACTGGGCTGAGCATCTACTTTGCTTTTGGCTTGGTGGAGAACGGACATTGCTGCTCTCCTGCTCCCTTACCTTTTTGACTTGCCATTGAGTGATAGCTTTGAATTATTCTTTGTATGTGCCGTAACTGGAATACGAACCTACGCTATTCAATAGGGGTATTACTTTCAGTGAAGCTGAAATGACGAGCCATTAAGATTTAGTGAGGTTTAACTACCCATTCCGCTAGTTAGTGGGCTTGAGGGGGTAGCTTGCTACTGCTCCCTCTCACACACCGGTGATTTAATTTACTTTGCTTCTGGCTCGGATGGTAAACGTTGTTGCTGCTTTTCATCCTCACCAAGTTATATTTTGAACTGCCATTAGTGCTTTTTGTTTATGCTTTCACTTTAATAGTGTGTGTTTGTGTTGACTTGTGCAACCATGCATACTTGCCCTTGACTTGAAGGCTAACCCTGCCGGACCTTCATATCGGCCATGGGCACTAACTGCCACACCCTTTCTCCCACCTTCAGAGGTCAACGGTATGATTGTGGTAATAAGTGCAATGAGCGTCGGGAGTGGTCTGCTTCCCAGTGGGAAAGATTTTGGCGAGGGCGGAAGAAGAAGTCAAAGCGGGATATTTCTCTTTCGAAGGTTCCTTTGTATGAAGGGAAAATAACACAAGATCTCTTCTTCTGCCTCCCGACCTTCTTTCGAAGCTCCTATTCGTTCGGGCTATTCTGAGAGACCGTCGAGCAGAAATGTAGACTTTAATTTTCGCCAACCCTCGTCCTTGAGAGAAGGTGTTGCTTGCCCTAGCGATGTGGCCCCACCTCTCCCCCCGGGTAAGGCCTTGTCTATGGGTTCTGTGTTACAGGTGTGGTCGTCCTTGCGGCTCCCGGGTCCGCAATGCGAGTGTGCAGCCGTCATTGACTTCTGAGTTGGATCCTCTAATTCTTGTCGATGTTTTGGTGTCAGAGGCGTCTTCTGTGGCTGCTGTCGACGCCCCTGACCCTCTAGACTCTCCTGCTGTTGCTGACGACTACGTTTCCCCTCTTCTGTCCATCCTTCGAGGGAGAAACTAAGTCCATCGTCTGTCTCATATTTCTCATACAAGTGGTTTTCCCGTTGGGTGAGTTCTCTCATGGAGACTCCTCTTCGGAGGACTGCTGCTGCCCTCTGCTTTGACTTAAAGGTTGCCCTTCACCATCATTGAAAAGGCTCTTCATCCTCGTCTTCACAGCCGCCACCCACAGAGGAGCTGCCACTTCAGTGGTCTTCTGGCCCTCGACTTTCGCCCTTTCCTGGTCCTTCTCCTGACAACGCTGCGGCTAGTCCTCGGACTTTAGCCCTGGACTCTTCTGTGTATCGTTTGCGATCGCCATTGGTGGATGTTCGCCCTTCCAAAGGGCACATCCCTGTTCCAGTTCGACATTCCAGTCAACCTCCTGACCTGTCGTTACTGTTCCCATCTCCTGTACATCCTCGGATGTTCTACCTAAGTGTTCAGCGGAGCGCCAACTCTCTCCAGCTTGCCAGCTCCTTGCAGTGCACCTGTGCTCTCCAACAGCACGTTAGCGCCAGCCTGCACTCAAAACTCTTTCCAGAACGTCTTTCTCTCCACTGAGTCAGCGGTCTCCAGAACATTGACGTTCCCTTGACCGCTAGCCTTCTCCTTCTCATCCTCAGCCCCCTCCAATGATGCAGCGATCTCCCGATTGCCAAGGCTCTCCAGCACAGCCCTGTCCTTCCAAAGAGTAGTGTTTGCCAGCTCGCCAGCAATCGCCAGTGCAACTCCACTCTCCAGCTCAAGCTCGTTAGCACTCCCTGAGACATCAGTGCTTTCATGCGCAGCCTCGGTATCAGGCTCACCAACGCTCTCCTGTACGAAAGCGCTATCCAAACCAACAGCTCTCTCTTTTACGTCACCCCACTCCCAAGCGCCAGTGGTCGACTGTGCAATAGTGATCTCCTGTGCCAAAACACTCTCCACCTCACCAGCACCCTTCGGCTCGCTGGCACTCTCCCGCTTATCAGTACTCACCTGCGCTCCAGAGCTTTCCTACAAATTTACCAGAAACTGCGCGCCAGCATCCTCCTTTGTTGCGTCGTACTGTGCGCCTGCCCGTTCTCTAGAAACCGCACCAGCATCATCCTGCTCAGCGTCTTACTGCACGCTATTCTTCTCATGTGTGCTCTCCGGCCCGCTAGCGCTCACTGTCCCACTTGCGCCATGGCCATGAGCAGGTTCTACAGGCTCCTAGTTTTTAAGGAAATATTTGATTCCAGCGAAAGCTACTTGAAAAATTCCTACGAGTACGATGCATCATTGAGTGGAAATGGTTCATTAAGTTGTAAAGAGGATGTCGATGATGAGGAAAGTGTAGACACTTACTTAGGGACAGCTGTGAAAGAGGATAAAGGAAAAGAAAAAGGAAGACTTTCATGTGTAATCAGTGGAAGAGAATTATTACAGAAAGATGTTTTGAATCAAGAGGTGAATCAAATAAAGGAGAAGCAGATAAAAAAAAGGATCTTTGGTAATGTTAACTCCAATGCTCTAGCTAGAAAGCGATGCACATGCAGTGAATGTGGGAAAACATTTTCTAATAAATCATATCTTACAGGGCATTTAAGAATTCACACGGGAGAAAAGCCATACAAGTGCGATGTCTGTAGCAAAATATTCACCATGAAACAAAGTCTCACTGTACATTCAAGATTTCACACAGGAGAGAAGTCATACAAGTGTGATGTCTGTAGCAAAACATTTCCTTCGAAACACAGTCTCACGGCACATTCAACAATTCACACGAGAGAAAAGCCATACAAGTGCGATGTCTGTAGCAAAACATTTACCCTGAAACACAATCTCACTAGACATTTAAGATTTCACGCGGGAGAGAGGCCATACAAGTGCGATGTCTGTAGCAAAACATTTACCCAGAAACACAATCTCACTGTACATTTAAGATTTCACGCGGGAAAGAAGCCATACAAGTGCGATGTCTGTAGCAAAACATTCACCCAGAAACACAATCTCACTAGACATTCAAGATTTCACGCGGGAGAGATGCCATACAAATGCGATGTATGTAGCAAAACATTTAACACGAAACACAATCTCACTAAACATTTAAGAATTCACACAGGAGAGAAGCCATACAAGTGCGATGTCTGTAGCAAAACATTTACCCAAAAACAAAGTCTCACTTTACATTCAAGAGTTCACACAGGAGAGAAGCCATACAAGTGTGATGTTTGTAGTAAAAAATTTACTATGAAACACCATCTCACTGGACATTTAAGAGTTCACACAGGGATTCCCACCAGATCAGCTAAGTCTAAATCCTGGACCCCAGCAACCATCAAGGGAAGGAACCCCCCCCCCCTCAAAAAAAAGGAGACAATTTCAAAATGTTAAATGGTCCCTTGCGGAGAAGAAAGTACTCCTCTTCTGCATCACATACATAAGGTATGAGGGGTGGTGTCCTTTGGTTTCTGTATTGTAGACTGGTCACAAGGTGAGATAGATAAAATAGATGTTAAGACCAGGAAGATTCTCACCCTGCACAAAGTCACATATAGAAACCAGTGTATGGACAGAATATACCTCCCACGCAGAGAAGGTGGACTAGGCTTAACCGAAATCAATAAAGCCTACAGAGCAGCAATAGTAAGAACTGGGCAATACTTAAAAGGCTCTGAGGATGAAAACATCAAGAAGGTTGGCAAACATCAAAATGAAGCCCTGAGCCAACTAACTTCAATGACAAAGCATGCTAAGAACTTTGCTGAATTGCTAGAAGAAACAAAGGACACTGAACAGACTCCAGCCGCAATGATAGCCAGGAAGACCAGTCACAGATTCACTTCTATAGAGGAAAAATTTTGAATGGAAATGTGGAAACACCAAAATAGGAAGATTCCAAGAAGAACTAGAAAAAGGTTACATAGATAAAGAATAGTCACTCAAATGGATAAAGAATGGAAATTTAGTTTTTGATGGAGAAAGGATGATAGTAGGAGTACAAGCCTAAGGCCTCCTAACAAACGGTTTAAAGAAAGTGACTGGCATATCAGGAAACGACCTGTGAAGGTTTTGTCCTGCAGCAGTTGAGAGTTGGTCATGTGGTTTCAGCCTGCCAGACCCTACATGCAGATGGTCACTTCACAGCTCGCCACAATAACATGTGTGAATATATACATTTTTTCAATATTAATCTTACCCGATAATCATGTAGCTGTCAACTCTGTTGCCGACAGAAATCTACGGTCGGGATACGCCAGCGATCGCTATACAGGTGGGGGTGAACACAACAGCGCCATCTGTGGTCAGGTACTTCAGTACTTCTTGTCAACACCACCTCAATTTTTCCTCTGTCGTGCCTCCGGCTAGACCTACATGGATACACTGTTGATTCTGGAGTTATTGCTCACGATTTGGTGATGTATTTGCTCTAGAGTTTAGCCTTCGCTATTCAGGAAGCTTTATCATTAGCTTAGCAAGTTTTTGGAATTAATTTGATTTAATTTTTTATTTAATTTTGGTACGAAGAGAGTATGAACTCTCTTTCACTTTTAATGGCCGACCCTTCCCTTAGACGGAAGTGTTGGTGTCGAAGAGAGTATAGACTCTCTTTCTTAATTTTGCTTAACAAAAGTTATAGATTTATTTTATATCTCTCCGCCTTTTATAGGCCTCTTCGATTAACTTCCTTTTATTATAAACTTATTAAAATTAATTTTTATATTTGTTTATATTCGACCTTTCCTAATAGTAGGCGGTCTTTTCTTGGAACCGAAGTTAATTAACATTGAGCCCGTCATTTCGTTTTTATCCTGTTAACATATGCTATTTTAATGTTTTTGAAAGAATTTCTTTGATAGTCTCGTACTGTTTTCAAAGTTGAACTAACGTTTTGTTTTGTCTCTGCAGTTGTTGACGTTCAGAACGTTCAACTTGCGCTCTATCGTTACGATAGAGAGAGAGTATTCACGGTGTCACGTTGCAGTAAGAGTAAACCGATTCTAGCGTTTTGTTCATTCTTTCTTAGCTTAAATGGTTTTAATTCTAATAAAGGAACTTTTTATTTGGGAAATCTTTCAGTTTTTTTCCTTTAACAATAATATGTTTTAACGATATATATAATTGGGCTCATCTCTCAGGTTCTAAGTCAAGAGAGAGAGAGAGAGAGAGATAGAGACGGAGGGAGAGAGAGGAGGATAAACGTTTCGCTCAAGCGAGTAACGTTGTTATCGTTTTTGCTCTTCTCCCTAGTCTCTTTAGGGGAAGAAGGTAAACGTTTCTAGAGTTTTATTCTTGTTCCCAGGCTTTATGCGGTGAGAGATTTTAAACGTAGTTTATTTGATCTAGTGTTTAGTCTTTTCCAGCCACTGAATTATTTATCTTTCATTATGTTTTTCTGTTACATTGTAATACTGTTTTCGCAATTACTAACTTTTAATGAAGGATAGAATTGCGTGTTTCAGGTACAAACCACTTAAAGTTTCGAGTTCAGTGAAATAAGTGCAAACAGAAAATCAAAAGTGATAAAGTGATAAGCGCAAAGTGTTACAGTGTTGCGTTCGAGGGTTCGTCTGTTCGTGCCAGTTGTTCGCCTAGTCTGGGACCTCTTACAAGCTCCCAAGCCCAGGGGAGAAGTAACGTCGAAGGACTTATGGGTTCATCAGGCCTTGATCGACGAACAGACGTTTCCCTCCGTGGTTTCGGGTGTAACCAACTCACGTAGCCGACGTGATCACCCCACCCACACAAAGACGAGAGAGCCCATTTATTTCTCGTCTGCGGAAGAGGTTTCTCGCAGAAACCATGGACCAAATCTTGCAGCTTTTAAGTGCAAGTCGGTCCCTTCCGCGCAAGTCCAACTCCTAGGTGGAGCCATTAGCACTGGGTCAGTTCGGACTTGCTGCAGTACGACAACTGCACACCTCCCAGAGAGGCAAGGTGGTACCGCAACAGGCAGTAACTCCGTCTGTTGCCGCACCAGCTGTTTTAGACCCTCAGTCTCAACGGACAGTAGCTCCGTTTGTTGTTGTCTTTCTTAGACTCTAGTGGTCTATGCTGCAGACAATGCAGTCTCAGCTTGCGGTGTTGATGCAGGAGTTTCAGGCAGAGAAGGTTAGCACACCTCCTCCTGCGAGCGCTCCTCCATCTCTGCGCAGTCCACCCTGCCAGACGTATGATGTTGAGGCTCCTCCTGCCTCCATGCGTGAGCTGCCGCATTGGGAGTTGCCAGGTACCAGCGCTATGCAGCAACCTCCACTTTCCTTGAGGCAGGAGCCTCTTGCTATGCGGCAACCTCCTCAACCCTTGAGGCAGGAGCCTCATGCTTTGCAGCAACCTCCTCTTCCCTTGAGGCAGGAGCCTCATGCGTTGCGGCAACCTCCTCCATCCTTGAGGCAGCATCCTCATGCGTTGCAGCAACCTCCACCATCCTTGAGGCAGCAGCCTCAGGCTATGCGGCAACCGCCTCAACTCTTGAGGCAAGAGCCTCAACTCTTGAGGCAAGAACCTCAACTCTTGAGGCAAGAGCCTCAACTCTTGAGGCAAGAGCCTCAACTCTTGAGGCAAGAACCTCAACTCTTGAGGCAAGAGCCTCAACTCTTGAGGCAAGAGCCTCAACTCTTGAGGCAAGAGCCTCTCTCTGCGCAGCTACCTCCTCAACCCTTGAGGCAGACGCAACTCTTGAGGCAGGAACCTCATGCTATGCGGCAACCTCCTCTAACCATGAGGCAGGAGCCTCATGCTATGAGGAGCCTCATGCTATGCGGCATCCTCCTCAAACCATGAGGCAGGAGCCTCATGCTATGCGGCATCCTCCTCAACCCATGAGGCAGGAGCCTCATGCTATGAGGAGCCTCATGCTATGCGGCATCCTCCTCAACCCATGAGGCAGGGACCTCATGCTATGAGGAGCCTCATGCTATGCGGCATCCTCCTCAACCCATGAGGCAGGAGCCTCATGCTATGCGGCAACCTCCTCTACCCATGAGGCAGGAGCCTCATGCTATGCGGCATCCTCCTCAACCCATGAGGCAGGAGCCTCATGCTATGCGGCATCCTCCTCAACCCATGAGGCAGGAGTCTCATGCTATGAGGAGCCTCATGCTATGCGGCATCCTCCTCAAACCATGAGGCAGGAGCCTCATGCTATGCGGCAACCGCCTCAACCCATGAGGCAGGAGCCTCATACTATGCGGCATCCTCCTCAACGCATGCGGCTTGAGCCTCATCCCTTGCAGCATCAGCCTCATCCCATGCAGCATGAGCCTCATACCATGCAGCATGAGCCTCATCCCATGTAGCATGAGCCTCATCCCATGCAGCATAAGCCGCACGCCATGCAACATGCTCTGCTTACCTTACAGCATGCTCTACATACAGCATGCTCTGCATACAGCATGCTCTGCATACCTTACCGCATCCTCCTCAGTCACATCTTTGGTTGTTGCCAACTCACTAGACTGTCAAGCAGTTTCATAACGTTGCCTTCTAGTCTGCTGCTTTTGCACCAGTGAAACCCTCACTGAGAGAACTTAGCTTTTCTCGGATATGGTTCCTGTAGATGAGAAAGTGCTATTCTCCCTCCTTCTGATATTCCCTTGAGGACTCTGTCATTTGGAGAGGAGCCTTTAGCTGCTTAGCCTCCTATGGACTTTTATTTAAGCATAACATGCTTCCAGGGAGGGTAATGGTTCCACTTCAGTCGCTAACCCCGTCTGTTACCACACCTGCTCCCATAGACCTTGAGCTTTGTTGCAAGACATGCAGTCCAAGCTTAGTCCTTGTTAGAGGATTTTTTTTTGTTTACGGAGTCAGTGTGTCACTGGGAAGACGTTCAACAACCAGCAGAAGTGACTTGTTGTGACGCAGTGCGGCAACCTCAGCAACCCGATAAGGAGTTGTCTGTACGACCCAGACAGTCTAGACAGCTTCGGGTTGTCGCTGTACTTCCTCGCTTCCCCATGGTTGACAGTTCACAGACTGTGCAGCAGTACCATGATCTTGTGTCCGGCTCCGTCAGACGACTAGCTTTTAAGAGCTCCCACAAGTCGTCGCTGTCTGGAGATTCTCAGATGGACTATGGATCTGACCAAGGAACTGGGCCTCCTGGTCAATTTTGAGGAGTCCCAGCTCGTCCCATCCCAGACCATTGTCTACCTGGGTATGGATCTTCAGAGTCGAGCTTTTCGGGCTTTTCCGTCGGCCCCAAGGATCTACTAAGCCCTAGAATGCATCCAGAGCATGCTGATAAGGAACCGATGCTCAGTCAGGTAGTGGATGAGTCTAACAGAGACACTTTCATCGCTGGCCCTGTTCATCGAGTTAGGGAGACGCCACCTCCTCCCCCTTCAGTATCATCTAGCGGCTCACTGGATAAAGGACATGACGCTAGAGACGGTCTCAGTTCCTGTTTCCGAAGAGAGGAGGTCTACTCTCACGTGGTGAAAGAACAGCTTTCTTCTCAAGGAAGTCTACCTTTGGCTGTTCAGAAACCCGACCGCCGTCTCTTCTCTGACGCATCAGACACGGGCTGGGGTGCGACTTTGGACGGACAGGAATGCTCGGGAACATGGAATCAGGAGCTAAGGACACTTCACATCTATTGCAAGGAGCTGTTGGCGGTTCATCTGGCCTTGATAAACTTCAAGTCCCTCCAGCTTAACAAGGTGGTGGAGGTGGACTCTGACAACACCACAGCCTTGGCTTACATCTCCAAGCAGGGAGGGACTCATTCGTAGAAGTTGTTCTAGATCGCAAGGGACCTCCTCATCTGGTCAAAAGATCGAAAGCTCACGCTGGTAACGAGGTTCATTCAGGGCGATATGAATGTCATGGCAGATCGCCTTAGCCGGAAGGGTCAGGTCATCCCCACAGAGTGGACCCTTCACAAGAATGTTTGCAGCAGACTTTGGGCCCTGTGGGGTCAGCCAACCATAGATCTGTTCGCTACCTCGATAACCTAGAGGCTCCCGTTGTATTGTTCTCCGATTCCAGACCCAGCAGCAGTTCACGTGGATGCTTTTCTGCTGGATTGGTCCCATCTCGACCTGTATGCATTCCCGCCGTTCAAGATTGTCAACAGGGTACTTCAGAAGTTCGCCTCTCACAAAGGGACACAGCTGACGTTGGTTGGCTCCGCTCTGGCCCGCGAGAGAATGGTTCATAGAGGTACTGCAATGGCTGGTCGACATTCCCAGGACTCTTCCTCTAGGAGTGGACCTTCTACGTCTACCTCACGTAAAGAAGGTACACCCAAACCTCCACGCTCTTCGTCTGACTGCCTTCAGACTTTCGAAAAACTCTCAAGGGCTAGGGGCTTTTAGAAGGAGGCAGCCAGAGCGATTGCCAGAGCAAGGAGGACATCCACTCTCAGAGTCTATCAGTCTAAAGGGGAAGTCTTCCGAAGCTGGTACAAGGCCAATGCAGTTTCCTCAACCAGTACCACTGTAACCCAGATTGCTGACTTCCTGTTACATCTAAGGAACGTAAGATCCCTTTCAGCTCCTACGATTAAGGGTTACAGAAGTATGTTGGCAGCGGTTTTCCGCCTCACAGGCTTGGATCTTTCCACCAACAAAGATCTACAGGACCTCCTTAGGTCTTTTGAGACCTCAAAGGAACGTCGGTTGTCCACTCCAGGCTGGAATCTAGACGTGGTCCTAAGGTTCCTTATGTCATCAAGATTTGAACCTCTCCAATCAGCCTCTTTTAAGGACCTCACATTAAAAACTCTTTTCCTCGTGTGCTTGACAACAGCTAAAAGAGTAAGTGAGATCCACGCCTTCAGCAGGAACATAGTTTTCACATCTGAAACGGCTACATGTTCCTTGCTGCTCGGTTTTTTGCTAAACGAGCTTCCTTCACTTCCTTGGCCTAAGTCGTTCGAGATCCCAAGCCTGTCCAACTTGGTGGGGGACGAACTGGAGAGAGTACTTTGCCCAGTTAGAGCTCTTAGGTACTATCTAAAAAGGTCATAACCTTTACGAGGACAATCAGAAGCCTTATGGTGTGATATCAAGAAGCCTTCTCTTCCAAGGTCTAAGAACTCAGTTTCTTACCTATTCAGGCTCCTGATTAGGGAAGCACATTCTCATCTGAAGGAAGAAGACCTTGCTTTGCTGAAGGTAAGGACACATGAAGTGAGAGCTGTGGCTACTTCAGTGGCCTTCAAACAGAACCGTTCTCTGCAGAGTGTTATGGATGCAACCTATTGGAGAAGCAAGTCAGTGTTCGCATCATTCTATCTCAAAGATGTCCAGTCTCTTTACGAGAACTGCTACACCCTGGGACCATTCGTAGCAACGAATGCAGTAGTAGGCGGGGGCTCAGCCACTACATTCCCGTAATCCCATAACCCTTTTAACCTTTCTCTTGAATACTTTTTATGGGTTGTACGGTCGGCTAAGAAGCCTTCCACATCCTTGTTGATTTGGCGGGTGGTCAATTCTTTCTTGAGAAGCGCCGAGGTTAAAGGTTGTGATGAGGTCCTTTAGTATGGGTTGCAGCCCTTTATACTTCAGCACCTAAGAGTCGTTCAGCATCCTAAGAGGACCGCTACGCTCAGTAAGAAAGACGTACTTAATAAAGGCAGAGTAATGGTTCAAGTCGTCTTCCTTACCAGGTACTTATTTATTTTATGTTATTTTTGAATAACTAATAAAATAAAATACGGGATACTTAGCTTCTTTGTTAACATGTATGCTGGTCTCCACCCACCACCCTGGGTGTGAATCAGCTACATGATTATCGGGTAAGATTAATATTGAAAAATGTTATTTTCATTAGTAAAATAAATTTTTGAATATACTTACCCAATAATCATGATTTAATTGACCCACCCTTCCTCCCCATAGAGAACCAGTGGACCGAGGAAAAAATTGAGGTGGTGTTGACAAGAAGTACTGAAGTACCTGACCACAGATGGCGCTGTTGTGTTCACCCCCACCTGTATAGCGATCGCTGGCGTATCCCGACCGTAGATTTCTGTCGGCAACAGAGTTGACAGCTACATGATTATCGGGTAAGTATATTCAAAAATTTATTTTACTAATGAAAATAACATATTATTACTAATCAAACGCATAAACTATGTACTCTTTTACTACTTTATTGCAATTCAGACTATTATGGATTACAGTACAATAATACCTTCAATTTTCCCGCTGATCAAAAACCTTCACATTCTAATGGGGTCCATTACAATATTCAGGCAAATCTATAGAACTGATATAAATAAAAAAGAGATACTGCTATACACCATCAAGTTCATTCATTTTTTATTAGACACGATATCAATACTTTAGATCATAAAATAATAAGTCATTTACATCATTCTGTGATTGAAAATGAAGTCCCTTTCTAAAATAACATTCTTTGAGTGACATGTAAACATGAGAAGGAGACCTGGATTGAGGTAAGCTACACTTTTATTTCTAGGTTATATATTCTATAGATAATTTGGATTTAATTCATTCATTAGACATTATAATAGACAGGAAACTTGCCGTTTAGACATATAACGATGTGAAATACAAGGTTTTGTTAACACTCTGAGTACGACTAAATATGTTAGTAACTCTATAGCAAATATTTACAAGGGCTCCCCGTCACGGTTGACTTTGTCTTACCTTCTTCACTATTAATTTCTTGGGTTACTTAAAGGGTTATTTTTATTGATTTAAAAACCTGATTATTAGTTTATTTGGAAGATTTAATTCATGAAAAATAAGGATACAAACTCTGGTAGTATTTGAAACTATTCATCATATTGTAACATTTTCACAGTATCTGTATTTAGAATGATTTCAATTTAAGGTAAATAAAATTTTCCATTATTTGTGTTTTATAATTTCATAATCTCAAAAATTTACGTAGGCCTGCACAAAGATATGTAATGAGAGAGAGAGAGAGAGAGAGAGAGAGAGAGAGAGAGAGAGAGAGAGAGAGAGAGAGAGGGGGGGGGGGGGCAGGCAGTAATAGTTAGGAAAACAAGGTTGAATATGCTAGAATTAAAAAAAAAAGATTATACGAAACAGGAATAATAATGATAGGCTTTGTGTGTTGTGTGGGGAGGCACAGGATACTACCAAGCATATGTTTAGCTGTTAAGAAAATTTAGAAATAACATAAAAATAGGAAATTTAGAAACACCAACTAAAGAGGTTGTCTGGGTATATTAGAAAAGGTAATTGAAGTTAGAAGTAAAAGTATGCAATCGGTGAAGCTGTCTGTGTAGGAGGTAAACGAATAATAATGAATTTTCTGCAGATGGCAGCACTTTTTTTGCACATAATATGCTTCATCTAGTAGTATGCCCACAATTCAATGTTTTGGAGAGAGCAACGAGGAACCTTTAAGTCAGTGTTGCCATATATGGGAATTTATACCTAGATTTGGGGATTTTGCATGTCTGATGGGGGGTATTCTGTACTAATTTCTATGAAGAAGAAACAAAGATGTGTTAACCTTCATATTGTTGCAATTAGTTTACTTGTAATTACATGAATTATAGTGAGTAATTTTTATATTAGCAAAGCCTACATGATGAAAAAAGAATATTTGTGGAAATGGGGATTTTTGTGTTATTTTGGGGATTTTTTACCATGATTTTTAGGGATTTTTAAACTAACCCAGCTGGCAAGTTGGCAACGCTGCTTGAAGTTGAGAACGCTTACGAATAGTGACAAGACTCGAATTAGATAGTGCCTCAAAATAAGCCATTTCTTTAGGGGAAGAGCCAACACCGTTGTGAAATTGTGTAATATATAAACTGAACTTGGCGTTTCTGGGGATATTTGTGAAAGAAAAAGTGAATCTGAATAAGGTAAGATAACTTGGGATGCGTCTCTGGTTACTGATAATTTTGGCGTCTGTTTACAGGACCATGTTTTGGAGAGAGCAACGAGGAACCGGGAACCTGGACCCTGAAACACTTAACTTTGGTTTTTATTCATAAGTTTATTTCAAGTATATTCTAATGCCTGATTGGTGAGTTATAATTAAAGCATTATCCAAATAACAGGCACCTTAGAGATAAGGATCTGGCCGAGCATATCCAATCAAGAGATTTGTCGGAGCCTTTGTAGATCAGCGGCCAGGTCCTCGCGCGGGCACAGAAAACTGGAATTTCTTCCCGTTTTCTAAACTTTCGTAAGACGTGGCCGTTGTACTTCAAAAGAATGTTCTGCAAAAACCCTAGAATAGAAAGCTGCCTAACTTGAATGGGCCCTCCTAACCTTACCTACAAGACGTGTCTCTCCTTAACGGGGGGGGAGCTAAGCCCCCCTGTGACCCCCGTACATTGCCGTATTCTTATTCTTAAACCTAAACAGGGACATTTGCCTATTCTTAATTGGCCGTCATCATACATACATGTGGCCGCTATCACTCATACACACAAGCGTATTCTTAATCGGCCGACATCATGCATACATGTGGCCGCAATCACTCATACACACAAGCATATTCTTAATCGGCCGACATCAGGCATGCATGTGGCCGCGATCACACAAACCCGAAACGGAGAGGGCTGTACTTACATTATTTCAGGTTGAGCTTGCGGGTTTATTCGTAACCTAGGTACAGAGCTCGTTCGACTTATAAATTTCATGCCAAATTAGATGGTTTTCAAAATCTCTGTATATCGGCATAGTAAGTACTTACCCAGGGTACTTATAACATTCTGAACAGTCTTTATTCTATACAAGTTTCCGATAAAGTTGAAAATAAAGTGGCCTTTATCATATATACAGGTGACCCCCATCGTACATACATCCCAATCTAAGACCCCATAGCTGTGTCTCCATAGGTAAATATACTCAAATTCATCATAATTAGTCCAATTATATGTTATAAGTAGTATTTATGTAAGCAGAAAGTTCCTGTTCTTTTATTCTAGTTGACATTTTTTGTAAATTATATCAAATAGGCCTCGGTACGTCACAAATAGGTTTAGACTAGAGTACGTGTTGGATGCGGTCCGATAGGCCTTTCTGACTGTGTCATTGAATAAAAATTGTAAATATACGATACTTTAATTTCCAGCCGAATACATGAACCATAAATTTTTCTTACTCGCTATCTTGTGTTTTATACATTTATATGACCATGATTATTGGGGCAAACCACCCGTTCATGAGTTTTTGGACCCCCTTATATAAAGACAATTATGGGGGACCCCAGTGGGAAACTGGGGTATTTTTGGATGGGGAAATGTAATAAACGAGTTATTTGCAGTAATAATGATGGTAAAAAATGTATAATAAGCACAAGATAACCAATTAGAAAGATATGGTTCATGTAAGTGGCTGAAAATAGGCCAAAAGTGATTATTTATCACTTTTGAGAATTGTAAAAGGGTACAGAACCTTACAAACCCACCTAACCTAACCTAGTAGTTCCCTAGGTCACAGTCCCCTAGCTGGAGGCAGGCCCTCCGGACCCTCCTTCACAGGTCACAACTAACTGGGGCCAAGCCCCCTGGAACCCCCTTCCCAGGTCACAAACGCTAACCGGACCCCTCTTCCCATGTCACAACCGCTAGCCTGACCCCCCCTTCCCAGGTCACAACCGCTACCTGACCCCCCTTCCCAGGTCACAACCACTATGGATCCCAGGTCACAAATTATAAGTAAATATCAAATGAATTGTTACATTTCGAAAAAGTAAATCACAAACAATTCCTTACCTTATGATTGACACTTTTTTTTTTGGCAATCTTTACTAAAGGTTTGGAGTAGAAATGTG
Organism: Palaemon carinicauda; assembly: GCF_036898095.1. NCBI lineage: Eukaryota > Metazoa > Arthropoda > Malacostraca > Decapoda > Palaemonidae > Palaemon > Palaemon carinicauda. The sequence goes on from NW_027168638.1 coordinate 145,708, forward strand.
CTGGTCTTCCCAAAAAATTAAGTTAGAATCGGAACTCTGGGGCATTATTTTGCTATTATTTTTTAATTTTCAATATTAATCTTACCCGATAATCATGTAGCTGTCAACTCTGTTGCCGACAGAAATCTACGGTCGGGATACGCCAGCGATCGCTATACAGGTGGGGGTGAACACCACAGCGCCATCTGTGGTCAGGTACTCTAGTACTTCTTGTCAACACCACCTCAATTTTTCCTCTGTCGTGCCTCCGGCTAGACCTACATGGATACGCTGTTGATTCTGGAGTTATTGCTCACGATTTGGTGATGTATTTGCTCTAGAGTTTAGCCTTCGCTATTCAGGAAGCTATATCATTAGCTTAGCAAGTTTTTGGAATTAATTTGATTTAATTTTTTATTTAATTTTGGTACGAAGAGAGTATGAACTCTTTCACTTTTAAATGGCCGACCCTTCCCTTAGACGGAAGTGTTGGTGTCGAAGAGAGTATAGACTCTCTCAATTTTGCTTAACAAAGTTATAGATTTATTTTATATCTCTCCGCCTTTTATAGGCCTCTTTGATTAACTTCCTTTTATTATAAACTTATTAAAATTAATTTTTATATTTGTTTATATTCGACCTTTCCTGATAGTAGGCGGTCTTTTCTTGGAACCGAAGTTAATTAACTTTGAGCCCGTCATTTCGTTTTTACCTGTTAACATATTATGCTATTTTAATGTTTTTGAAAGAATTTCTTTGATAGTCTTGTACTGTTTTCAAAGTTGAACTAACGTTTTGTTTTTTCTCTGCAGTTGTTGACGTTCAGAACGTTCAACTTGCGCTCTATCGTTACGATAGAGAGAGAGTCTATCACGGTGTCACGTTGCAGTAAGAGTAAACCGATTCTAGCGTTTTGTTCATTCTTTCTTAGCTTAAATGGTTCTATTCTAATAAAGGAACTTTTTATTTGGGAAACCTTTCAGTTTTTTTTCCTTTAACAATAATATGTTTTAACGATATATATAATTGGGCTCTTCTCTCAGGTGCTAAGTCAAGAGAGAGAGAGAGAGAGATAGAGACGGAGGGAGAGAGAGGAGGATAAACGTTTCGTTCAAGCGGGTAACGTTGTTATCGTTTTTGCTCTTCTCCCTAGTCTCTTAAGGGAAGAAGGTAAACGTTTCTAGAGTTTTATTCTTGTTCTCAGACTTTATGCGGTGAGAGATTTTAAACGTAGTTTATTTGATCTAGTGTTTAATCTCTTTTCCAGCCACTGAATTATTTATCTTTCATTATGTTTTTCTGTTACATTGTAATACTGTTTTCGCAATTACTAACTTTTAATGAAGGATAGAATTGCGTGTTTCAGGTACAAACCACTTAAAGTTCCGAGTTCAGTGAAATAAGTGCAAACAGAAAATCAAAAGTGATAAAGTGCTAAGCGCAAAGTTTTACAGTGTTGCGTTCGAGGGTTCGTCTGTTCGTGCCAGTTGTTCGCCTAGTCTGGGACCTCTTACAAGCTCCCAAGCCCAGGGGAGAAGTAATGTCGAAGGACTTATGGGTTCAGCAGGCCTTGATCGACGAACAGACGTTTCCCTCCGTGGTTTCGGGTGTAACCAACTCACGTAGCCGACGTGATCACCCCACCCACACAAAGACGAGAGAGCCCATTTATTCCTCGTCTGCGGAAGAGGTTTCTCGCAGAAACCATGGACCAAATCTTGCAGCTTTTAAGTGCAAGTCGGTCCCTTCCGCGCAAGTCCAACTCCTAGGTGGTGCCATTAGCACTGGGTCAGTTCGGACTTGCTGCAGTACGACAACTGCACACCTCCCAGAGAGGCAAGGTGGTATCGCAACAGACAGTAACTCCGTCTGTTGCCGCACCAGCTGTTTTAGACCCTCAGTTTCAACGGACAGTAGCTCCGTTTGTTGTTGTCTTTCTTAAACTCTAGTGGTCTATGCTGCTGACAATGCAGTCTCAGCTTGCGGTGTTGATGCAGGAGTTTCAGGCAGAGAAGGTTAACACACCTCCTCCTGCGAGCGCTCCTCCACCTCTACGCAGTCCAGCCTGCCAGACGTATGATGTTGAGGTTCCTCAAGCTACCTCCATGCGTGAGCTGCCGCATTGGGAGTTGCCAGATACCAGCTCTGTGCAGCAACCTCCACTTTCCTTGAGGCAGGAGCCTCTTGCCACGCGGCAACCTCCTCAACACTTGAGGCAGGAGCCTTATGCTTTGCAGCAACCTCCTCTACCCTTGAGGTAGGAGCCTCATGCGTTGCGACTACCTCCTCCATCCTCGAGGCAGCTACCTCTTGCGGTGCGACAACCTCCACCATCCTCGAGGCAGCAACCTCAACTCCACCTCTGCGCAGTCCACCCTGCCAGAAGTATGATGTTGAGGTTCCTCAACCTACCTCCACGCGTGAGCTGCCGCATTGGGAGTTGCCAGATACCAGCGCTATGCAGCAACCTCTTGCGTTGCGGCAACCTCCACCATCCTTGAGGCAGCAACCTCAACTCTTGCGGCAGCCACCTCCACTCTTGAGGCAAGAACCTCAACTCTTGAATGGGCTCTCGTGGCATGGTTGGTTTCGACCTGGCCTTTCATTAGAAGGGGCTAGCGTTCGATCCCAAGTATGAGGTAGAAATTTATTTCTATTTGAACACGATGTTGTGTTGATATTTATCCATATTGACTCATTAGGGGTAATTTGAATGAATTACTACCAATTGTGTCACGTGGTGGCCCGGGGAAATCTGGTAAAACTCGCTGGTAAAGAGACTGATGTCTCACCAGGTAAATCCTCGGACAGCTAGATTAGTGTCAGGTTCAGATTTCTTTAAAAAATCCTCCTCTACCCATGAGGCAGCCTCATGCTTATGAGGAGCCTCATGCTATGCGGCATCCTCCTCAAACCATGAGGCAAAAGCCTCATGCTATGCGGCAACCGCCTCAACCCATGAGGCAGGAGCCTCATACTATGCGGCATCCTCCTCAACGCATGCGGCATAAGCCTCATCCCTTGCAGCTTGAGCCTCATCCCATGCAGCATGAGTCTCATACCATGCAGCATGAGCCTCATCCCATGCAGCATGAGCCTCATCCCATGCAGCATAAGCCGCACGCCATGCAACATGCTCTGCTTACCTTACAGCATGCTCTACATACAGCATGCTCTGCATACCTTACCGCATGCTTCTCAGTCACACATCTTTGGTTGTTGCCAACTCACTAGACTGTCAAGCAGTTTCATAACGTTGCCTTCTAGTCTGCTGCTTTTGCACCAGTGAAACCCTCACTGAGAGAACTTAGCTTTTCTCGGATATGGTTCCTGTAGATGAGAAAGTGCTATTCTCCCTCCTTCTGATTTTCCCTTGAGGACTCTGTCATTTGGAGAGGAGCCTTTAGCTGCTTAGCTTCCTATGGACTTTTATTTAAGCATAGCATGCTTCCAGGGAGGGTAATGGTTCCACTTCAGTCGCTAACCCCGTCTGTTACCACACCTGCTCCCATAGACCTTGAGCTGTGTTGCAAGACATGCAGTCCAAGCTTAGTCCTTGTTAGAGGATTTTTTGTTTACGGAGTCAGTGTGTCACTGGGAAGACGTTCAACAACCAGCAGAAGTGTCTTGTTGTGACGCAGTGCAGCAACCTCAGCAACCCGATAAGGAGTTGTCTGTACGACCCAGACAGTCTAGACAGCTTCGGGTTGTCACTGTACTTCCTCGCTTCCCCATGGTTGACAGTTCACAGACTGTGCAGCAGTACCATGATCTTGTGTCCGGCTCCGTCAGACGACTAGCTTTTAAGAGCTCCCACAAGTCGTCGCTGTCTGGAGATTCTCAGATGGACTATGGATCTGACCAAGGAACTGGGCCTCCTGGTCAATTTTGAGGAGTCCCAGCTCGTCCCATCCCAGACCATTGTCTACCTGGGTATGGATCTTCAGAGTCGAGCTTTTCGGGCTTTTCCGTCGGCCCCAAAGATATACTAAGCCCTAGATTGCATCCAGAGCATGCTGAGAAGGAACTGATGCTCAGTCAGGTAGTGGATGAGTCTAACAGGGACACTTTCATCGCTGGCACTGTTCATCGAGTTAGGGAGACCCCACCTCCCCCCCTTCAGTATCATCTAGCGGCTCACTGGATAAGGACATGACGCTAGAGACGATCTCAGTTCCTGTTTCCGAAGAGAGGAGGTCTACTCTCACGTGGTGAAAGAACAGCTTTCTTCTCAAGGAAGTCTACCTTTGGCTGTTCAGAAACCCGACCGCCGTCTCTTCTCTGACGCATCAGACACGGGCTGGGGTGCGACTTTGGACGGACAGGAATGCTCGGGAACATGGAATCAGGAGCTAAGGACACTTCACATCTATTGCAAGGAGCTGTTGGCGGTTCATCTGACCTTGATAAACTTCAAGTCCCTCCAGCTTAACAAGGTGGTGGAGGTGGACTCTGACAACACCACAGCCTTGGCTTACATCTCCAAGCAGGGAGGGACTCATTCGTGGAAGTTGTTCTAGATCGCAAGGGACCTCCTCATCTGGTTAAAAGATCGAAAGCTCACGCTGGTAACGAGGTTCATTCAGGGCGATATGAATGTCATGGCAGATCGCCTTAGCCAGAAGGGTCAGGTCATCCCCACAGAGTGGACCCTTCACAAGAATGTTTGCAGCAGACTTTGGGCCCTGTGGGGTCAGCCAACCATAGATCTGTTCGCTACCTCGATAACCTAGAGGCTCCCGTTGTATTGTTCTCCGATTCCAGACCCAGCAGCAGTTCACGTGGATGCTTTTCTGCTGGATTGGTCCCATCTCGACCTGTATGCTTTCCCGCCGTTCAAGATTGTCAACAGGGTACTTCAGAAGTTCGCCTCTCGCAAAGGGACACGGCTGACGTTGGTTGGCTCCGCTCTGGCCCGCGAGAGAATGGTTCATAGAGGTACTGCAATGGCTGGTCGACATTCCCAGGACTCTTCCTCTAGGAGTGGACCTTCTACGTCTACCTCACGTAAGAAGGCACATCCAACCTCCACGCTCTTCGTCTGACTGCCTTCAGTCTTTCGAAAGACTCTCAAGAGCTAGGGGCTTTTCGAAGGAGGCAGCCAGAGCGATTGCCAGAGCAAGGAGGACATCCACTCTCAGAGTCTATCAGTCTAAAGGGGAAGTCTTCCGAAGCTGGTACAAGGCCAATGCAGTTTCCTCATCCAGTACCACTGTAACCCAGATTTCTGACTTCCTGTTACATCTAAGGAACGTAAGATCCCTTTCAGCTCCTACGATTTAGGGTTACAGAAGTATGTTGGCAGCGGTTTTCCGCCACAGAGGCTTGGATCTTTCCACCAACAAAGATCTACAGGACCTCCTTAGGTCTTTTAAGACCTCAAAGGAACGTCGGTTGTCCACTCCAGGCTGGAATCTAGACGTGGTCCTAAGGTTCCTTATGTCATCAAGATTTGAACCTCTCCAATCAGCCTCTTTTAAGGACCTCACATTAAAAAAACTTTTCCTCGTGTGCTTGACAACAGCTAAAAGAGTAAGTGAGATCCACGCCTTCAGCAGGAACATAGTTTTCACATCTGAAACGGCTACATGTTCCTTGCAGCTCGGTTTTTTGCTAAAACGAGCTTCCTTCACGTCCTTGGCCTAAGTCGTTCGAGATCCCAAGCCTGTCCAACTTGGTGGGGGACGAACTGGAGAGAGTACTTTGCCCAGTTAGAGCTCTTAGGTACTATCTAAAAAGGTCATAACCTTTACGAGGACAATCAGAAGCCTTATGGTGGGCTATCAAGAAGCCTTCTCTTCCAAGGTCTAAGAACTCAGTTTCTTACCTATTCAGGCTCCTGATTAGGGAAGCACATTCTCATCTGAAGGAAGAAGACCTTGCTTTGCTGAAGGTAAGGACACATGAAGTGAGAGCTGTGGCTACTTCAGTGGCCCTCAAACAGAACCGTTCTCTGCAGAGTGTTATGGATGCAACCTATTGGAGAAGCAAGTCAGTGTTCGCATCATTCTATCTCAAAGATGTCCAGTCTCTTTACGAGAACTGCTTCACCCTGGGACCATTCGTAGCAACGAATGCAGTAGTAGGCGGGGGCTCAGCCACTACATTCCCATAATCCCATAACCTTTTTAACCTTTCTCTTGAATACTTTTTATGGGTTGTACGGTCGGCTAAGAAGCCTTCCACATCCTTGTTGATTTGGCGGGTGGTCAATTCTTTCTTGAGAAGCGCCGAGGTTAAAGGTTGTGATGAGGTCCTTTAGTATGGGTTGCAGCCCTTTATACTTCAGCATCTAAGAGTCGTTCAGCATCCTAAGAGGACCGCTACGCTCAGTAAGAAAGACGTACTTAATAAAGGCAGAGTAATGGTTCAAGTCGTCTTCCTTACCAGGTACTTATTTATTTTATGTTATTTTTGAATAACTAATAAAATAAAATACGGGATACTTAGCTTCTGTGTTAACATGTATGCTGGTCTCCACCCACCACCCTGGGTGTGAATCAGCTACATGATTATCGGGTAAGATTAATATTGAAAAATGTTATTTTCATTAGTAAAATAAATTTTTGAATATACTTACCTGATAATCATGATTTAATTGACCCACCCTTCCTCCCCATAGAGAACCAGTGGACCGAGGAAAAAATTGAGGTGGTGTTGACAAGAAGTACTAGAGTACCTGACCACAGATGGCGCTGTGGTGTTCACCCCCACCTGTATAGCGATCGCTGGCGTATCCCGACCGTAGATTTCTGTCGGCAACAGAGTTGACAGCTACATGATTATCGGGTAAGTATATTCAAAAATTTATTTTACTAATGAAAATAACATTTTCACATGAGTAACAATAGCTCTACACTGAACGGAGAGCATTTACATCATAATCAATTGCCGACATAAATGAAAATACACTAAATTTCAAAATAGATTGATGTACTTCCCTTAAGTTCCCTCTTTGATACGTCTATGTGATGGTGGTTAAGTTGAAACCGGAGGGGTAGATGGGAAAAAGATATGGCTGTTGTAGAACAACATCCAGGAACTTATGAAGAAGTACTTGTAAATTGTTAATTGGTTTAAAGAAAACAGCTGACAAATACGTCATTGTAAATGCACAGAAAGCTCCCCAAACCCCTGGGAAACAACGCATGTGCAAAAAGTTCCCTTTTGTCTCTCAGATGTAAACAATGGACTTGGAGTGAAAAACATATAGAGAAAAATACTAAGCTACCCAGCACTCATCCATTTCTTATAGCAAATTCTAGTTTTGCTTGTAAAGTATCTTATGTTTACAATGAAAACAATATCTTTTACGGCTTTAAAAGAACGGGTGCACGGTGTAATTATGGTAATATTTCATTAGAGTCCCACCCAGCATTACCGCTTGCCAGTACATAGGAGCCTGAAGTTTTTCTTCTTTAGCGAGCGAAGCAAAAACCATTAGACTCTAGCGGAATATTTTAGAAATCTATCGAAATATTACCATTATTATAGGTACTGTATTTTGAACGTTTTTGATAATGATTTCTGGTGGAAAGCCATGATTTATTAGTTATGGTGGGTTGACTACCGAGTAATACTAATGAAGCACGGTCAAAACATTGGGGTTTTTATTTGCTAGGACTTACCTTGCGGAGCTTTTTTATATCAGCAGCCATTTCCTCCTGTGTGTATAGAAAGTAGACAACAACTAACCTAAACTTCTCCCACCTAACCTGACCCACAAGCAGTGTCCATACACGGCCGTATTCATACATACAGGCGGCCGCTATCTTACGTACACCCCCACCGGGCTCACAGAAAACGAGACTTTCCATCTCATTTTCTATGGTGTTCGTGCAGCGTTCATTGTTCTACACATACTTCTATAATTAATTGAGCTAATGATTTAATGGTTTTTGTTCTGCACATGTTCACTGATTTTTCAACTAGGGTTGTAGCTTGGTTAGTAATGTTAATAATGTTAACCATTATAAGGCATTGTCCTGTCCCTTGTCCCTGGTATTCATGAGAAACCTTTAAACTGGTTTTATTAAAAGTAATTGCTGCCTTAGTGGCGTTAATTTTGTAATGGACTTTTTGTATTGTTTTAATTATCTTTTTCTCTTCATTGCTCTAATCCGCCAGTACCTGGGATAGGGACATTTTCCAGAGGAAGGTGATGGAGTCCATATTCCTTCACAATTCTTCTTTAAGATATCACTCCATATTACAAAAGTATAGATGATAAGTATAAAGTATGTCTTTGCCGTTAAACACTATCACAATGTCAGTGTGCACAAAGTAATATTCACTTATTTACAAAAATTTTAAATTCGCTGATTTAAGCATAACAAATCCTTCGAATCAACCGGTTTCGAGCAGGGAGAAGGTTTTCTGCTCATTATCAAGAGTAAACTGTAATGCAGGATGTGTTTGTAAGGGCTTATATACGGAGTACTGCTTTGAAATTCCATCTTTAGAGATCAGGTTTGCTGATTTTTTGAAAAACTCTCCTCAACTACAGTTCTCCCATATGAAAATTAGCAGAGAGAATGCCTAAAGGGGACCCCATGGCGACGCTGTCCTTCTGAATATACTGTGTGTGTGGCCCTTATGCAAACCTGACCTCCATGTGCGCTACATTGACGGTACTTTCATAAAAACGGCCAGTGTGGAGTCTAGAATTTTTCAATATTAATCTTACCCGATAATCGTGTAGCTGTCAACTCTTGCCGACAGAAATCTACGGTCGGGATACGCCAGCGATTGCTATACAGGTGGGGGTGAACACCACAGCGCCATCTGTGGTCAGGTACTCCAGTACTTCTTGTCAACACCACCTCAATTTTTCCTCTGTCGTGCCTCCGGCTAGACCTACATGGATACGCTGTTGATTTTGGAGTTATTGCTCACGATTTGGTGATGTATTTGCTCTAGAGTTTAGCTTTCGCTATTCAGGAAGTTTTATCATTAGCTTAGCTAGCTTTTGGAATTAATTTGATTAATTATGGTGACGAAGAGAGTATGAACTCTCTTTCACTTTTAAATGGCCGACCCTTCCCTTAGACGGAAGTGTTGGTGTCGAAGAGAGTATAGACTCTCTTTCTTAATTTTGCTTAACAAAAGTTATAGATTTATTTTATATCTCTCCGCCTTTTATAGGCCTCTTCGATTAACTTACTTTTATTATAAACTTATTAAAATTAATTTTTATATTTGTTTATTTTCGACCTTTCCTAATAGTAGGCGGTCTTTTCTTGGAACCGAAGTTAATTAACATTGAGCCCGTCATTTCGTTTTTACCTGTTAACATATTATGCTATTTTAATGTTTTTGAAAGAATTTCTTTGATAGTCTCGTACTGTTTTCAAAGTTGAACTAACGTTTTGTTTTGTCTCTGCAGTTGTTGACGTTCAGAACGTTCAACTTGCGCTCTATCGTTACGATAGAGAGAGAATATTCACGGTGTCACGTTGCAGTAAGAGTAAACCGATTCTAGCGTTTTGTTCATTCTTTCTTAGCTTAATGGTTTTAATTCTAATAAAGGAACTTTTTATTTGGGAAATCTTTCAGTTTTTTTCCTTTAACAATAATATGTTTTAACGATATATATAATTGGGCTCATCTCTCAGGTTCTAAGTCAAGAGAGAGAGAGAGAGAGATAGAGACGGAGGGAGAGAGAGGAGGATAAACGTTTCGTTCAAGCGAGTAACGTTGTTATCGTTTTTGCTCTTCTCCCTAGTCTCTTTAGGGGAAGAAGGTAAACGTTTCTAGAGTTTTATTCTTGTTCTCAAGCTTTATGCGGTGAGAGATTTTAAACGTAGTTTATTTGATCTAGTGTTTAGTCTCTTTTCCAGCCACTGAATTATTTATCTTTCATTATATTTTTCTGTTACATTGTAATTCTGTTTTCGCAATTACTAACTTTTAATGAAGGATAGAATTGCGTGTTTCAGGTACAAACCACTGAAAGTTTCGAGTTCAGTGAAATAAGTGCAAACAGAAAATCAAAAGTGATAAAGTGATAAGCGCAAAGTGTTACAGTGTTGCGTTCGAGGGTTCGTCTGTTCGTGCCAGTTGTTCGCCTAGTCTGGGACCTCTTACAAGCTCCCAAGCCCAGGGGAGAAGTAATGTCGAAGGACTTATGGGTTCAGCAGGCCTTGATCGACGAACAGACGTTTCCCTCCGTGGTTTCGGGTGTATCTACACACGTTGCCGACGTGATCACCCCACCCACACAAAGACGAGAGAGCCCTTTTATTCCTCGTCTGCGGAAGAGGTTTCTCGCAGAAACCATGGACCAAATCTTGCAGCTTTTAAGTGCAAGTCGGTCCCTTCCGCGCAAGTCCAACTCCTAGGTGGTGCCATTAGCACTGGGTCAGTTCGGACTTGCTGCAGTACGACAACTGCACACCTCCCAGAGAGGCAAGGTGGTATCGCAACAGGCAGTAACTCCGTCTGTTGCCGCACCAGCTGTTTTAGACCCTCAGTCTCAACGGACAGTAGCTCCGTTTGTTGTTGTCTTTCTTAAACTCTAGTGGTCTATGCTGCAGACAATGCAGTCTCAGCTTGCGGTGTTGATGCAGGAGTTTCAGGCAGAGAAGGTTAGCACACCTCCTCCTGCGAGCGCTCCTCCACCTCTGCGCAGTCCACCATCCTCGAGGCAGCAACCTCTTGCGTTGCGGCTACCTCCACCATCCTTGAGGCAGCAACCTCCCTGCCAGACGTATGATGTTGAGGTTCCTCAACCTGCCTCCATGCGTGAGCTGCCGCTTTGGGAGTTGCCAGATACCAGCGCTATGCAGCAACCTCCACTTTCCTTGAGGCAGGAGCCTCTTGCTATGCGGCAACCTCCTCAACACTTGAGGCAGGAGCCTTATGCTTTGCAGCAACCTCCTCTACCCTTGAGGCAGGAGCCTCATGCGTTGCGAGAACCTCAACTCTTGAGGCGAGAACCTCAACTCTCGAGGCAAGCACCTCAACTCTTGAGGAAAGAACCTCAACTCTTGCGGCAGCCACCTCAACTCTTGAGGAAAGAACCTCAACTCTTGCGGCAGCCACCTCAACTCTTGAGGTAAGAACCTCAACTCTTGAGGCAAGAGCCTCAAATCTTGAGGCAAGAACCTCAACTCTTGAGGCAAGAACCTCAACTCTTGAGGCAAGAGCCTCAACTCTTGAGGCAGACGCAACTCTTGAGGCAGGAACCTCATGCTATGAGGCAGCCGCCTCAACGCATGCAGCAACCGCATTCTTCACAGCATGAGCCTCTCTCTGCGCAGCTACCTCCTCAACCCTTGAGACAGACGCAACTCTTGAGGCAGGAACCTCACAGGAGCCTCATGCTATGCGGTATCCTCCTCAAACCATGAGGCAGGAGCCTCATGCTATGCGGCATCCTCCTCAACCCATGAGGCAGGAGCCTCATACTATGCGGCATCCTCCTCAACCCATGAGGCAGGAGTCTCATGCTATGAGGAGCCTCATGCTATGCGGCATCCTCCTCAAACCATGAGGCAGGAGCCTCATGCTATGCGGCAACCGCCTCAACCCATGAGGCAGGAGCCTCATACTATGCGGCATCCTCCTCAACGCATGCGGCATGAGCCTCATCCCTTGCAGCATGAGCCTCATACCATGCAGCATGAGCCTCATCCCATGCAGCATGAGCCTCATCCCATGCAGCATGAGCCTCATCCCATGCAGCATGAGCCTCATCCCATGCAGCATAAGCCGCACGCCATGCAACATGCTCTGCTTACCTTACAGCATGCTCTACATACAGCATGCTCTGCATACAGCATGCTCTGCATACCTTACCGCATGCTCCTCAGTCACACATCTTTGGTTGTTGCCAACTCACTAGACTGTCAAGCAGTTTCATAACGTTGCCTTCTAGTCTGCTGCTTTTGCACCAGTGAAACCCTCACTGAGAGAACTTAGCTTTTCTCGGATATGGTTCCTGTAGATGAGAAAGTACTATTCTCCCTCCTTCTGATATTCCCTTGAGGACTCTGTCATTTGGAGAGGAGCCTTTAGCTGCTTAGCCTCCTATGGACTTTTATTTAAGCATAACATGCTTCCAGGGAGGGTAATGGTTCCACTTCAGTCGCTAACCCCGTCTGTTACCACACCTGCTCCCATAGACCTTGAGCTTTGTTGCAAGACATGCAGTCCAAGCTTAGTCCTTGTTAGAGGATTTTTTGTTTACGGAGTCAGTGTTTCACTGGGAAGACGTTCAACAACCAGCAGAAGTGACTTGTTGTGACGCAGTGCGGCAACCTCAGCAACCCGATAAGGAGTTGTCTGTACGACCCAGACAGTCTAGACAGCTTCGGGTTGTCGCGGTACTTCCTCGCTTCCCCATGGTTGACAGTTCACAGACTGTGCAGCAGTACCATGATCTTGTGTCCGGCTCCGTCAGACGACTAGCTTTTAAGAGCTCCCACAAGTCATCGCTGTCTGGAGATTCTCAGATGGACTATGGATCTGACCAAGGAACTGGGCCTCCTGGTCAATTTTGAGGAGTCCCAGCTCGTCCCATCCCAGACCATTGTCTACCTGGGTATGGATCTTCAGAGTCGAGCTTTTCGGGCTTTTCCGTCGGCCCCAAGGATCTATTAAGCCCTAGATTGCATCCAGAGCATGCTGAGAAGGAACCGATGCTCAGTCAGGTAGTGGATGAGTCTAACAGGGACACTTTCATCGCTGGCCCTGTTCATCGAGTTAGGGAGACGCCACCTCCGCCCCCTTCAGTATCATCTAGCGGCTCACTGAATAAAGGACATGACGCTAGAGACGATCTCAGTTCCTGTTTCCGAAGAGAGGAGGTCTACTCTCACGTGGTGAAAGAACAGCTTTCTTCTCAAGGAAGTCTACCTTTGGCTGTTCAGAAACCCGACCGCCGTCTCTTCTCTGACGCTTCAGACACGGGCTGGGGTGCGACTTTGGACGGACAGGAATGCTCGGGAACATGGAATCAGGAGCTAAGGACACTTCACATCTATTGCAAGGAGCTGTTGGCGGTTCATCTGGCCTTGATAAACTTCAAGTCCCTCCAGCTTAACAAGGTGGTGGAGGTGGACTCTGACAACACCACAGCCTTGGCTTACATCTCCAAGCAGGGAGGGACTCATTCGTGGAAGTTGTTCTAGATCGCAAGGGACCTCCTCATCTGGTTAAAAGATCGAAAGCTCACGCTGGTAACGAGGTTCATTCAGGGCGATATGAATGTCATGGCAGATCGCCTTAGCCGGAAGGGTCAGGTCATCCTCACAGAGTGGACCCTTCACAAGAATGTTTGCAGCAGACTTTGGGCCCTGTGGGGTCAGCCAACCATAGATCTGTTCGCTACCTCGATAACCTAGAGGCTCCCGTTGTATTGTTCTCCGATTCCAGACCCAGCAGCAGTCCACGTGGATGCTTTTCTGCTGGATGGGTCCCGTCTCGACCTGTATGCATTCCCGCCGTTCAAGATTGTCAACAGGGTACTTCAGAAGTTCGCCTCTCGCAAAGGGACACGGCTGACGTTGGTTGGCTCCGCTCTGGCCCGCGAGAGAATGGTTCATAGAGGTACTGCAATGGCTGGTCGACATTCCCAGGACTCTTCCTCTAGGAGTGGACCTTCTACGTCTACCTCACGTAAAGAAGGTACATCCAAACCTCCACGCTCTTCGTCTGACTGCCTTCAGACTTTCGAAAGACTCTCAAGAGCTAGGGGCTTTTCGAAGGAGGCAGCCAGAGCGATTGCCAGAGCAAGGAGGACATCCACTCTCAGAGTCTATCAGTCTAAAGGGGAAGTCTTCCGAAGCTGGTACAAGGCCAATGCAGTTTCCTCATCCAGTACCACTGTAACCCAGATTGCTGACTTCCTGTTACATCTAAGGAACGTAAGATCCCTTTCAGCTCCTACGATTAAGGGTTACAGAAGTATGTTGGCAGCGGTTTTCCGCCACAGAGGCTTGGATCTTTCCACCAACAAAGATCTACAGGACCTCCTTAGGTCTTTTGAGACCTCAAAAGAACGTCGGTTGTCCACTCCAGGCTGGAATCTAGACGTGGTCCTAAGGTTCCTTATGTCATCGAGATTTCAACCTCTCCAATCAGCCTCTTTTAAGGACCTCACATTAAAAACTCTTTTCCTCGTGTGCTTGACAACAGCTAAAAGAGTAAGTGAGATCCACGCCTTCAGCAGGAACATAGTTTTCACATCTGAAACGGCTACATGTTCCTTGCAGCTCGGTTTTTTGCTAAAACGAGCTTCCTTCACGTCCTTGGCCTAAGTCGTTCGAGATCCCAAGCCTGTCCAACTTGGTGGGGGACGAACTGGAGAGAGTACTTTGCCCAGTTAGAGCTCTTAGGTACTATCTAAAAAGGTCATAACCTTTACGAGGACAATCAGAAGCCTTATGGTGTGCTATCAAGAAGCCTTCTCTTCCAAGGTCTAAGAACTCAGTTTCTTACCTATTCAGGCTCCTGATTAGGGAAGCACATTCTCATCTGAAGGAAGAAGACCTTGCTTTGCTGAAGGTAAGGACACATGAAGTGAGAGCTGTGGCTACTTCAGTGGCCCTCAAACAGAACCGTTCTCTGCAGAGTGTTATGGATGCAACCTATTGGAGAAGCAAGTCAGTGTTCGCATCATTCTATCTCAAAGATGTCCAGTCTCTTTACGAGAACTGCTACACCCTGGGACCATTCGTAGCAACGAATGCAGTAGTAGGCGGGGGCTCAGCCACTACATTCCCATAATCCCATAACCTTTTTAACCTTTCTCTTGAATACTTTTATGGGTTGTACGGTCGGCTAAGAAGCCTTCCACATCCTTGTTGATTTGGCGGGTGGTCAATTCTTTCTTGAGAAGCGCCGAGGTTAAAGGTTGTGATGAGGTCCTTTAGTATGGGTTGCAGCCCTTTATACTTCAGCACCTAAGAGTCGTTCAGCATCCTTAGAGGACCGCTACGCTCAGTAAGGAAGACGTACTTAATAAAGGCAGAGTAATGGTTCAAGTCGTCTTCCTTACCAGGTACTTATTTATTTTGTTATTTTTGAATAACTAATAAAATAAAATACGGGATACTTAGCTTCTTTGTTAACATGTATGCTGGTCTCCACCCACCACCCTGGGTGTGAATCAGCTACATGATTATCGGGTAAGATTAATATTGAAAAATGTTATTTTCATTAGTAAAATAAATTTTTGAATATACTTACCCGATAATCATGATTTAATTGACCCACCCTTCCTCCCCATAGAGAACCAGTGGACCGAGGAAAAAATTGAGGTGGTGTTGACAAGAAGTACTGGAGTACCTGACCACAGATGGCGCTGTGGTGTTCACCCCCACCTGTATAGCGATCGCTGGCGTATCCCGACCGTAGATTTCTGTCGGCAACAGAGTTGACAGCTACATGATTATCGGGTAAGTATATTCAAAAATTTATTTTACTAATGAAAATAACATTTTGACGCATTTTCAAGGGATGGAGCTCCCTTAGGTTCACCCTCGAGCGTAGTCCACCAAGGACCCACTGCCCAAGTGTGTGTGTGTGTTTGTGAGAGTCTCTCCTTTCCTCCCCCCCTCCCTCTCTCTCTCCCCCTGTTTATACCGGCACTAGTAATTGAACGTCACTTTTCATTTCGGCACGGTAGAGTAAAGCCGTTATCTTGCTCTACCGTACAAAGCTTTTAACATAAATGATTAAATAGGAACTGGCCTAATAGCTAACCACTTTCGGATTGTCCCTTCATGTTGGCATTGGAGACCTATCCTCACGGTCTTTGTCATGTTTGCAGAGGTAACTCTTACACATAGAAGTCTCTTTGTAGTGAGTGTAGGGAGAGGTCACCCTCCCAGTGGCTGAAGTTTGGAAGGGGGTGGAAAGAGAAGGCAAAGAGGGATCCTTCTTCCCTTTCGGGTTCATCCTCGAAACGGATGAATCCTCACCATCAGACACACTGACTCTGCTCGGTCAGCTTCCCCTGGGAGTCAGGTGAGTAGTAGTGGCGTCCATGTGACTCCAGTACAACCTTATGCTCCAGAGGCCTCTGCTGTTGGGTACGCAGTGGTAACGTACAGGCTCCCCAGGGGTTGATCTCCATCTTTCCCCTTGAGACTCCATAAGTCTTGCACCAAGAGTGTCTTCGTATTCTACCGTCTCCACCACAGCACATGTTTGCCCCAACGTTCGTTCTGCTACGGCAGGCAAACATGAACAATTGCTGACAGCAGCCTTCACACTTGCAGGAAGAGCTATTGTCAGTGGTCACAGGGGTTGTCCAGTTCAAGGGGAAGGTCCATCGGCATCTGCATCTGTCTCTGCCTCCCTCTGAGGGCTCATTCCTCTGCTAAATTGACTTCAGTCGATGACCGAGACCCTCCGTGGGCTGCTGGGGATGCAAGCTCAGAGAGGAAGGACCTTTCGACGACAGTTCAGAACTTGGACAACTGGCTGGTGTGGGCAGCATCCAGGACGGCTTGTCTGCAAGCATCCAAGAAAGTGATTTAGTTTCTGGAACATCTGGAATTCAAGATAACATCAAGAAGTCTCAACTTTCTCCAGCTCAGGAGTTTCAATGGCTGGGAATCCATTGGAACTTGAAGTCACACCGTCTCTCCATTCCGCCAGGGAAGAGGAGAGAGATTGTAGGATCTTCAAGAGACTACTGATTTCCGACAGGATCTCAAGACGCCAACAGGAAAGAGTACTGGGCTCTCTCCAGTTTGCAGCAGTGACGGACCCAGTGCTAAAAGCACAACTAAAAGATGCTTCAGGAGTCTGGAGAAGATACGAATCAAACACTCGAAGAGATCAAAGAAGACCGATACCGACCTTACTACAATCACTTCTCAAGCCTTGGTTGAAGGCCAAGAACCTAAAGAGGACTGTGCCCTTTCAACCACCTCCACCATCGATAACCATCCACACGGATAGCTCGACGGAAGGATGGGGAGGTCACTCCTATCAAAGGAAAGTCCAAGGGACTTGGTCATCTCTGTTCAAGACCTTTCACATCAACATTTTGGAGGCCATGGCAGTCCTTTTGACATTGAAAAAAACACTCTCCTCGCAGATCAGCCTACATCAGACTGATCCTGGACAGCGAAGTGATAATGAGGTGTCTGAATTGACAAGGCTCGAGATTGCCCCTTATCAACCTTGTGATATTAGCCATCTTCCGTCAGGCGGAAAAGAAGAGATGGAATATATCAGCAGTTCACCTTCAAGGGTTCCGCAATGTGATGGCGGACGCTCTATCCAGGCTCAAGTCGATAGAGTCAGAATGGTCCCTAGACGCAGACTCATTCTCCTTCATCTTACAACAAGTCCTGGAAGTGCAGATCGATCTTTTCGCGATGAGCGACAACAAGAAACTACCTCGATATGTAGCCCCATACGATGACCCTCTAGCGGAGGCGACGGACACCATGTCCCTCGATTGGAACAAATTGAACCGGATTTACCTGTTCCCACCGACCAATCTCCTACTGAAGGTCCTCAACAGGGTGAGATCCTTCCGAGGAACGACAGCTCTAGTGGCTCCGAAGTGGCCCAAGAGCAACTGGTTCCCTCTGGTAATAGAACTGAAGCTGAGGCTGGTCCTTCTACGGGTGCAGAAGTTGACTGTCTTCGCTTCATCACAGAGAACGCAAATCCTTCATCTCATGATTTTCTCGCCCTAGCAGTTAAGAAAAGATTTGGGATCTCAAAAGGCAGTATAGACTTCTTAGACGAATACAAGTCCAAGTCAACCAGAAGACAATTTGAATCGTCTTGGAAAAAGTGGGTTGCTTTCGTCAAAGCAAAAGGACTGAAAGAAATCTCGATAGATTTTTGTCTGTCCTTCTTTATCCACCTTCATGAACAAGGCCTGGTAGCCAACACGATAACTACATGTAAGTATGCGCTGACTAGACCTTTTCTATACGCCTTTCAAGTAGACCTGTCAAACGAAATCTTTAGCAAGATCCCAAAGGCATGTGCTAGACTCGGGCCTGCAGCTCCTCCGAAGCCCATTTCATGGTCCTTGGACAAGGTCCTCCTTTACGCTTCAACAGTGAACAATGAAGGTTGCTCTCTCAAGCATCCAACTCCAAAAGTTATTTTCCTGCTCGCTATCGCCTCAGGGGCTAGAGTTAGTGAAATAGTAGCCCCATCTAGAAACGAGGGCCATATTCAGTTCACAGAAGTGGGAGAACTGAATCTCTTTCCTGATCCAACCTTTCTGGCCAAAAACCAGCTTTCACTAAGAGATGGGGTCCCTGGAGAATCTGCCCTCTGAAGGAAGTTGTCTCTTTGTGTCCAGTAGAATGTCTAAAGGTCTATCTTCGAAGAACTTCCGACTTCAGGGGAGGACAGCTCTTAAAGGAGAAACTTCAGGATCAAACTTATCCCTAAAACAACTGAGGGCAAAGCTCACCTACTTCATTCACAGAGCGGATCCTGACAGTACACCCGCAGGTCATAATCCAAGAAAAATTGCTTCATCACTGAACTTTTTTCAGTATATGGACTTAGAGCGTCTTCGCTCATACACTGGATGGAAGTCATTCAGAGGGTTCTACAAACATTATGCAAAGCAAGTGCATGAGTTGAAGCATTATATGATGGCGGCAGGTAGTGTATTAAAACCTGTCGTCTAGTGCTGCGATGAACAATGAATTAAGTGGGACTCTCAATTATTGTGTAAAGGTGTTGATACCTTCAAGTGCAATACCTTTGAAGTGAGTGTCACTAAAGACTGTTAAAAAAACCTCAGGTGTAGAATTATACAAATAACACTTGTGCTGTGTGTACTTTACACAGTGTTGATAATATCCAACAATTACAGAAAACTATATTATAAAATTTTATTAAATTCTCAATTGTTCCGTAACCGAAATACAAACCACGCTATTTACAAAGGGTTTACTTTTAGCGCAGCTGAAATGACGAGCCAATAGTTTTTAACGAGGGTTAATTACCCCCGCGCTAGTTAGCGGGGGGTGGGGAAGGGTAGCTTGCTACCCCTCCCCCCTCCACACACCGGTGACTTGCTTCACTTCACTTTTGGCTCGGCGGTGATCAGACGTGTCTGTTCATCGCCTTCGTGACAGCCTTTAATTTTCTTCTTTTTCTTTTCAGCTTGTGTGATTGGTTGGAAGTTGACCTTCAGTTATTTTCTTTTATTTAATATGCGGACATGCCCTGGAGTTGCCGGCCGTCCTTGTGGGACTTTCATGTCGGACGTGATTACGGATCCTCACACCCTCTGCCCTCAATATCGGGGCCGACGGTGCGACCAGGATAACATGTGCCGTGAGTGCAGGGAGTGGTCTGCCTCCCAGTGGGAGAGGTTTGGCCGTCGGCGTAAGAAGAAGTCCAAGAGAGACCGTTCTCCTCCGGGGTTAGCCTTGAAGGAGGAAGGTTCTCGGGACTCTTCTTCCGCCGCCCAAACCTCCTCCGAAGCTCCCCCTCGTCCGCCTCCTAAGGAGAGTCGTCCGAGTGGGAGCGCAGGCCCTTGTTCTGTTTCCCTACCTTCGGTGGGGGGAGAGGGCGTCGCCTCCCATAGCGAGGCGGTTCCCCCTCCTCCTCCGGGGGAGGTTATTGATAATAATGCTTTATCCAGTGATGATCTGTTACAGATTTGGTTGTCCCTGGGGCTTAAGGGCTTGCCCTCCAGGGTCGCTCTTATTGACCTTGTCTCGTTGGGGGCCGCTGTTAAACAGTCGCCGGTGGTAGCGGAGGTAGACCCTCTGTCTATTGTCGACGTCGTGGTGACAGAGGCCTCCGACGTGGCTGGGCCTTCCGACGCAGGTGCTGTTGCTGGTGATGGTGCTCTAGGCTCTCCTCCTCCTTCCGTGCATCCTTCGAAGGGGGAAGTGAGTCCTTCGGTCTCGACTGCTGCCCAGCTTCCTTCTGAGGGAAGTGTTTTGAAGGAGACTCCCCTTCGGAGGACCGATGGTCCCGACGATCTCCCCCGAGGCCGCCTCCGCCGTAAGGCTCACCGCCCTCTACGCCACAAGGGCCTCCCTTCCCCTTACAGGGGGACTAAGAGGCGCCTTTTTGGGTCTTCGTCCTCCGGGGGGGACTCTCCTCGTCAGCCTCAACCGACTGCTCCGCCCTCCTTGAACCTCTCTGCAGACCGCTCACCATCTCCTGCCGGATCTTCGCCTTCTGGAGAACTCGTCACCCGACGGGCAACGGTCCCTTCGGGGCTAAGGGATTCTTCCCTTACGCGTGCAGGGCCAGCGCACAAGCGCTCTCCTGCTCGCCAGCGATCTCCTGCTCGTCGACGATCTCCTGCTCGCCAAGACTCTCCTGCTCGCCGACGCTCACCTGCTCGTCGGCTCTCTCCTGAGGTTCGCCCCCCTCGCCAGCGCTCTCCTGCTCGTCAGCGCTCATTTGAGGACCATCGCCCTGCGGTCTCTGACCACCCTTTAGTTCCTGCTGAACTCCCTGCTCACCATCCACCTGGTCCTGTGGCTACGCAACATCGTGCTGCGCGTGTGTCAGAAACACATGTTCGCCAACGCGCCAGCGATCTTCCCGTTCCTGCTCGTGAACCTATCCTCTCACAGGACACGCGTCGACCTTCTGCTCGCCAGCGATCACCAGCTCGCCAGCGATCACCAGTTCGCCAGCGATCACCTACACATGCTGCCCGCCATCGCACGAACCTGCATGATCGCCCGCTTACGCATGCTGCTCCTCATCGCACTACCCTGAACGATCGCCCTCCTGCGGATGCTGATCACCATCGCACCCTTTCTCGCGATCATTCACCTGCGCATGCTGCTCGCCATCGCACAACCCTGCACGATCGCCCGCTTACGCATGCTGCTCCTCATCGCACAACCCTGAACGATCGCCTTCCTGCGGATGCTGATCACCATCGCACCCTTTCACGCGATCATTCACCTGCGCATGCTGCTCGCCATCGCACAACCCTGCACGATCGCCCGCTTACGCATGCTGCTCCTCATCGCACAACCCTGAACGATCGCCCTCCTGCGGATGCTGATCACCATCGCACCCTTTCACGCGATCATTCACCTGCGCATGCTGCTCGCCATCGCACAACCCTGCACGATCGGCCGCTTACGCATGCTGCTCCTCATCGCGCAACCCTGAACGACCGCCCTCTTGCGCGCGATCATTCACCTACACATGCTGCTCGCCATCGCTTACCATCACGTGGTCATTATCGCCAGCGATCTTCTTCACCTACGCGGCAGCACGATCCCTCGCCGTCGCGCCATCGCTTGCGTTCGTCGCCTCGGACACGTGTTCATTTACCTGCCCACCCTCACGCCCACTCGCCTGCGCGATCGCTCGCCTGCGCGATCGCTCGCCTGCGCGCCCGCGCGACCGCTCGCCTGCGCGCCCGCGCGACCGCTCTCCTGCGCGCCCGCGCGACCGCTCGCCTGTGCGCCCGCGCAACCTTTCGCCTTTGCGCGACCATAGTTCGCGGCGAATTCCACAGCCGGTGGTAGCAGCAGGGACGCGTGCTCCTAGACGGCACTCGGGATCACCTCCATCCAAGCACAGGTTGGTATTGCAGGACGAGGACAGGTCATTACAGCATTCTTCCCCACCTTCTTTTCAGGCAGGTACCGTCGTGTCCACTCCAAAGGATCGCCCGATCCCTTTCACCTTAGCGAGGATTTCGGACTCTGTGTCCTTTGAGCAGCAGACTTGGTTTGGTCCGCTGGCACGGGCGTTAGTGAGGGTTATGAAACCAGCACTCGCCGGCCAGGGTAACAAACCAGCGGCTGTCTCTCCTACGCTGAAGAGAAAGAGAGGAGTGGACTTCGTGGTGACTTCCCCCAGGGCGAAGTTGGTTCCCAAGAGGTCGGTCTCGAGGGTCCCCTCTCCTGCACGAGTACTCTCTCCTTCTCCCGTGGACGAGGCCTTTCCGTCCTCAGGTGAGTCCAGTGGGCCGGTAGTCTTCCCCTCGGCACCAGGGGGGGAGACTTCGCTTCAGGCAGGAGAATCGTCGCGTGAGGAAGGGGCCCCTCGAACCTCGTTGTTAGGATCCTGTATCCCTCCTAGGAGGGAACCCAAGGATTCCAAGACCATCCCTAAATCCTCTGCAAGGATTCGACAGGAACCCACGACTACCCAGGGGAATGTCCACGTATCACCCCAGGAAGAGATTCCTGGGGCAGGAGACTTAGCTGCCAGCCCGCAGGGAGGAGAACAGCAAGAGTCCGAACATGCCTTCTGGCAGGTCCTAAGCCTGATAAGGCAACTTAACAGTCTTACGGATCCAGTCATCCCCCCCCCCCCGTGAAGGCAAAGACACGATTCTGGATGAAGTGTTTGACGTTCGGAAGGCCCCTAAGACCAGTGCAGCTCTGCCCTGGTCTCGGGGGCTGAAGAGTGCCAGAGCTAGGGCCAATGCTCAGCTCGCACTTCTTGCCTCCTCCAGTCGTTCCACTGCCGGGAACAAACTCATCCCTCCTCCTCGCCTTCAGCAGAGGAGGTATTTCGAGATCCTGGGTGAGCACAACCTCGCTCTTCCTCTCCATCACTCTGTGGAGGAGCTGGCGAAGGGAGTTCCCTTGGAGAAACTCTCTGCCCGGCAGGTGTCGTTCTCGGCGGCAGAGATCCTTAACCACGAGAAGGTCGCTAAGTGTGCCATGCAGGCCACTTCGTGGCTGGACTTCTGGTTAGGATCTCTGGGCATCCTATTGCGATCTGAGGACTTGTCCAAGGAGACCAATAGGAAGGCCCTAGAGACCTTCTTGCTCTCGGGCACCCGCTCCATCGAGTTCTTGGCGCACCAGGTTACCACCCTGTGGGCCAACTCGGTGTTGAAGCGTCGCGATGCTGTGTCCGAGAGATTCCATCCGAAGGTCCCCGCCGTAGATGTGTGTAGGCTCCGACATGCCTCCCTCCTGGGGGAGAGCCTGTTTGAGCCTCAAGACTTGGAGCGAACGGCTGAGAGGTGGAGGAAATCCAGCACGGACTCCCTCCTCCACAGGGCCCTTACAACTCGGCCCTATAAGCCTCCAGCCCCGCCACAACAGCAGCAACAGCCTCGTAAGGCTCCCAAACAGGCACCGGCAGCTAAGAAAGTGGTGTCTAAGCCCCAGCCCTTTCCAGCCAAGGTCAAGAGGGGCGGTAAGTCCTCCAGGGGAGGCAAGACTTCTAGGGGTGGCGGCCGCGGCCGCAAGCCCTAGGGGTGGCAGTCCCCCTGCGTGTCCACCTGTGGGGGGATGCCTTCAGCGTTGCGTCCGCAGGTGGCAACATCTCGGGGCCGATGCTTGGACGATCTCAGTGATCGGCCAAGGTTATCGCGTCCCGTTCACGTCATCTCAACCTCCCCTGACAGCGAATCCAGTGTCGTTGAGCTCCTATGCCATGGGATCGGCAAAGGGGCTGGCCCTTCAGGCCGAAGTCGAGACCATGTTCGAGAAGGGTGCTCTCCAGGAGGTCGTGGACGGCTCTCCAGGCTTCTTCAGTCGACTCTTTCTTGTAAAGAAGGCTACTGGAGGCTGGAGACCCGTCATCGATCTCTCGGCTCTGAACAGGTTTGTCAAACAAACCCGGTTCAGCATGGAGACAGCAGACACGGTCAGACTTGCGGTGAGACCACAAGACTTCATGTGTACACTGGATCTAAAGGATGCGTACTTCCAGATCCCAATCCATCCGTCTTCCAGGAAGTACCTGAGATTCTGCCTAGACAACAAGATCTACCAGTTCAAGGTGCTGTGTTTCGGTCTCTCCACAGCTCCTCAGGTGTTCACCAGAGTGTTCACCCTGATTTCGACTTGGGCGCACAGGAACGGCATTCGTCTCCTTCGTTACCTAGACGATTGGCTGATCCTAGCAGACTCGGAGTCGACCCTTCTTCGACACCGAGACAGGCTTCTAGATCTTTGCCAGGATCTGGGGATCGTGGTAAACCTCGAGAAGTCCTCTCTGCAGCCGTCCCAACGACTGGTTTATCTAGGCATGCTAATAGACACCAATCTCCACAAAGCCTTTCCATCAGACGACCGGATAGCAAGGCTGAGGAGGGTGGCGGAACCTTTCCTCAGGCGAAAAGAACTCCCCGCCCAATCGTGGTTGCGTCTCTTGGGCCACCTATCCTCCCTGGCCCGTCTGGTTCCAAACAGCCGCCTCAGGATGAGATCCCTTCAATGGCGGCTCAAGTCCCGGTGGAATCAAGGATCCGATTCCCCGGACACTCTGATCCCAATGGGGTCTCTGGAACAGACGGACTTGCGGTGGTGGCTGGCCGACGAGAACCTGCGAAAGGGAGTGAGTCTTCTCGTCCTTCCCCCGGAATTGACTCTGTTTTCGGACGCGTCAAAAGAAGGGTGGGGGGCGCACGTTCTGAACCAGAGGGCCTCAGGCCTTTGGTCAGAATCAGAAAAGTGCCTACACATCAACCTGCTAGAATTGAAGGCCGTCTTTCTGGCCTTTCAACAGTTCCAACGGTTCCTGGCGGGTCACTCCGTGGTGGTGATGAGCGACAACACCACGGTAGTGGCTTATATCAACAAGCAGGGAGGCACTTTTTCGCAACAGCTATCCCATCTTGCAGTAGAGACTCTGAGGTGGACCGAAACCCACTCGATAACACTATCAGCTCGCTTCATTCCTGGCAAGAGGAATGTGCTCGCCGACAGTCTGAGCAGGGCTTCGCAGATAGTGAGTACCGAGTGGTCTTTGGATCCTCAGATAGCCAACAAAGTCCTGACTTTGTGGGGTTCCCCGACGGTGGACTTGTTCGCGACAGCCTTGAACTTCAAGCTGCCCCTGTACTGCTCACCAGTCCCGGACCCCAAGGCACTCTGGCAAGATGCTTTCCAGCAACGGTGGGACAACATCGACGTGTACGCCTTCCCACCATTCTGTCTGATGAGAAGGGTGCTCAACAGGACCAGACTATCGGTCAACTGTTCCATGACTCTAGTAGCTCCGCTATGGCATCACGCGGAATGGTTTCCGGACCTTCTGCAACTCCTGACGGAACTCCCAAGGGAGCTTCCTCCACGACACGAGCTTCTCAGACAACCCCACTCCGGTGTCCCTCACAGGGCCGTAGCCTCGCTTCGGCTTCACGCCTGGAGACTATCCAGCGTCTCCTCGCGGAGAGAGGCTTTTCGCAACAGGTTGCGGAGAGAATGTCTCGGCACCTGCGAAGGTCCTCTGAGGGAGTCTACCAAGCGAAGTGGAGAGTCTTTTGTGGTTGGTGTCGTGGAAGGGGTATCTCTCCACTCGATGCCACTATTCCAGCAATAGCGGACTTCCTTGTGTATCTGCGAGAAGAAATGCGCCTTTCTGTCTCGGCAGTGAAAGGCTATCGCTCAGCCTTAAGCTTGGCCTTCAGATTGAAGGGCGTGGATATTTCTTCATCGCTAGAACTCTCTTTACTCATACGTAGCTATGAGCTTACCTGCCCCCAGTCGGAAGTGAGACCCCCTCCTTGGAACGTGGTTCGAGTTCTCAGGTCTCTCAAGAGACCTCCCTTCGAGCCATTACGCCAGGCCTCCGATCGCCACCTGTCTTGGAAGACGGCTTTCCTACTCGCCTTGGCCTCGGCCAAGCGAGTTAGTGAACTTCATGGTCTCTCGTACGACATCGCCCATTCAAGGGGATGGGGGGAGGTAACGTTCAGGTTCGTCCTTGAGTTTGTGGCTAAGACTCAGAATCCTGGAGTGCCGGATCCTCGGTTCGACTCTTTCAGGATCGCGAGTCTCCGTTCTGTAACAAACGACCCAGACCAGCTGCTACTATGCCCAGTGAGGTGTCTGAGGTACTACTTGAAGAGAACGGCTGCAGTCCGTCCTCATGTGCGAGTTTGTTTGTGAGCACAGGCAGGACAAAGAGGAGGGTCACAAGGAACACCATCTCTGCTTGGATTCGAAGGGTTATCCACCATGCCCTGAATCCTGACCCTCCTCCGTCACGTCGCCCTCGGGCCCACGATGTCAGGGGTATTGCTACATCCCTGGCCTTCAAGAGAAACTTCTCTGTGACGCAGGTACTTCAAGCGGGGGTCTGGAAGCGTCAAACGACCTTCACAGCCCACTACCTGCAAGACGTGACCCACAGGAGCCTCGATACGTTCTCTATCGGCCCTGTGGTGGCTGCACAACAGCTGGTCTAACCTCAGGCTCCTTTTTGGACAAGTAGCAGTAGGTTGAGGGCGTTGTTACCCGGTCTTAGTCTGTGTGAATGAAAGAGTATGTCTGACCCTTACTTCTTTCTTCATTCTCCCCTCTCTTGGGGAAGCAGCATCCTGGTCCTCGCATAGCTGACCTCGACCTCTGCAGGTAACCCATGCTTCTTTGTGCTCCTAGTATTAAGCTTAATACTGTTGCGTCTCCCATACCCTGACGAGGTGGTATGGGGAACGTCCTATCCTAGAATTCCTATCTGAAGGTCTCAAGGTCAACTTCATAGGACGAGTCACACTCTCCTCCTCACACGACTTATGTAGGCCACTCGTTCCTAGCGATGCTAGGAACCTGTGAGGTACAGGGGCTCCCTCTCTCTAGTGCTGCTCACTAAGGGATCGAGCCCCCGGGCAAGCCGAAGTCAGTAAGGCTGGGGACTTTCCACCCTTCCTAAGGGGTAAGTCACCCTTTGTAAATAGCGTGGTTTGTATTTCGGTTACGGAACAAATGACAAATTCGAAGATAATTTGTATTTTTCCTAACCATACAAACCTTAGCTATTTACACATATGTGCCCGCCATCCCTGACCCCCAAGTCAAGTCCTACCTCTAAGTGAAGTGAAGCAAGTCACCGGTGTGTGGAGGGGGGAGGGGTAGCAAGCTACCCTTCCCCACCCCCCGCTAACTAGCGCGGGGGTAATTAACCCTCGTTAAAAACTATTGGCTCGTCATTTCAGCTGCGCTATAAGTAAACCCTTTGTAAATAGCTAAGGTTTGTATGGTTAGGAAAAATACAAATTATCTTCGAATTTGTCATATTTCATAGGGACACTAATCATTTCTTCCCTTTCAGGTAGAAAAATTTTTCTGGATTAAGTTGTATATCGTCACCCTCATAAACTAACTGCCTAAGTAATTTTTTTCACTTGTTGCGAAATAAAAAAAAAACCACCTCATTTCCTACTTCTTTATATCATTGTATTGAGTTTCAATTAACAAATTCTAATTCACAAATTCTTCTGTTAAGAATTTGTGAATTGAAACTCAAGACAATGATATGAAGAATTAGGAAATGAGAAGGTTTTTTTTTGAGTTCCCAACAAGTGGAGAAAATGACTTAGGCAATTAGTTTATGAGGGTGACGATATATATGTATGATTCTCCTAATATAAATTAATATATATTACACATGCTATTGTATCTGTAGTCATTTTTAGTGAATAAATGTCTATTAATGTGTAATTGCGTCTTATTTCGCCCTACAATTAACAAATAAAGTATAGCCAGAGTTCTCTTACTTACCTAAGTATACCTCATATTATTATTTGTGTACGGACAATAAATATAGTTGATACTTTTGTTCCAACAAGCATACACAAACTGCAAGACTCTTGTATATCTAGTTGATACTATGTCTGTTCATACGGTATATGCAAACCTTGAGACCCCTTTTCTACTGTCTAGTATGACTCTTCCCTGCAGGGGGCAGGAAGCCCTAACATTGCCTATGATTATTGGTAATGACATATGACGGTGACGTCATATGTCTCAATGGTCCGGATGATTATAGAAAAATCTGTCGCAAGGTAAGGCACCTATGAAAATCCACAGATACAGTACTTTCTAGTAATTCTCTGGTAAACTTCCATCAGGATGACATGGCCTGAGCCCAAAAAACGGATTTTGAGCGAAGCGAAAAATCTATTTTTGGGTGAGATAGCCATGTCGTCCTGATGGACCTGCCCTCCTTTTCCATAGAAAAAGCCTAGGCAAGATCCCTCCCGAAACTGCTACATCTGTAGCACCATGCTCAATGCTACAAGGAATAAACACCATCTTGGATACTCGTAATAGTATGGGAGGAAGGGTAACCTTGATAACGGCTCCCCTTCTGTTTTCGCCACTCTTCCCCCTTGAAACGAAAACGCTATTCGAGGTGAAGATTGCTATGTGTCTTATCAAGATATATGTCCCCTGATATTATGCGATATCCTTAAGAGAAATTTTAAGGATATATGCGCCAGGAGTTGAAATTCTGAAGACCTAGCCTAAAGGTCAGTTCTCTGGGAATATCACTGTAGCCAAATATCCCTTAGAAAGCTACCAGTAGGAACCTTCCATCAGGACGACATGGCTATCTCACCTTAAAATAGATTTTTCCCTTTACTTCAAAATCCGTTTAAGGATATGGCATAATATCAGGGGACGTATTTCTTGATACGACACATGGCAATCTTCACCCCAAATAGAGTTTTCGCTTTGAGGGGGAAAGAGTGGCGAAACAGAAGGGGAGCCGTTATCAAGGTTAACTGGTGGATTCCCTCCTTGTACCACCCCGGCGAACTATTCCTTGTTGCAATTAAGCATGGATAGCCGCAGATAAAGTAGTTTTGGGTGGGGACTTTTTTACATATATGTATACTCCTTTTTAGAAAGGAGGGAGGGTCCATCAGGACGACATGAACATATCACCCAAAAATAGATTTTTCGCTTCGCTCAAAATCCGTTTTTTGGTGTTAATTGCTAAGAAATTTGCATCATAAACATTTTATATTTTATATCTTATTTTTTGGGTTTGGGGGTGTCTTAATAAAAAAAGATAGGTACTTGTGTTTTTGTATTGATATAGGAGTGCCCGATGAGTGGGCGGCTTTTTTTTTTTTTTGTGTAAATAATTGTTCTGTCCAGTTTTTATTCAATTCTTATCCCATCTCATAGGAATGAACTTTTGTTGCCAAGTCGTCTTCCCTTCGTTCAAGTATCCCCAGTACATGAGGACAGATGCCCACTTACATGCTTAAGAAGTCTTAAGGTGTACACCTCCCGCCTCTCTCTGATCTGGGCGTCTTATCAAGTCGAGGGAAACCAGTCGTCTTTCCTTGGCCCTCATCGCTCCCTTCTGACCACGGAAGGACTGGTTCCCAGACCTCTTTGTGGTCTTAGTGGAGCCTCCTGTCTGATTGCTAGAGTGATCAGATCTACACGAACAGCCTCACTTTCATCCTTTTCATCAGGGGCTCCACATGCTTCATCTTCATGCTTTGAACCTGTCAGGAGGTTCTCAAGGTAAGAAGGCTTTTCGTTTAGTTAGCCTCAGACATTTGACACTCTACACGTTGAGTTTATCAAGTCAAATGGGCAGTTTTTTTTTACGCTGGTGCCAGATGAAAGGTCATTCTTCATCCAGACCCTCTCAACCTAAAATTGCAGAATTCCTGGTCCATCTTCACAGGGATGGAGGGTATCTGTTGTTCTTGAGAAGGTACTGGACAACACAAAGGCAACCAGAAAGAAACAACTTACCAAGTGAGTAATGTTACTTTGCCATAATACTAGAACCAAAGCAAAAGGCAGAGGGAATGATATGGAAGAGTTTGTGGTAAATGTTCCTGTCTGTGCAAGATTACTATATAGCCTTTTGCTGTTCATAATTCTGGAGGAAGGCTCAGAGGTGCATAGCAGTATTAGCAAGACAATTTTGATGGTGACTGTAGAGGAAGTACAGTAAAGGAAATAAGACAATGGATGAAACGTCTTTGTCTTTTTGAAGAGCAAGGGGAAAACTATTTAAAGAATGAAACCAATAATGTCACAGGAGATGCTGTGGATTATAGAATCTACAGAGGATATGAGATTTTTAGATGCCTGAAATGTGTAACAAGAACAGATAGAACACAGATCAAAGTCTGTGGTTTGTATGTTTAGGAAAAATGCAAATTACGTAACTTTATGAATTTATTTTTTTAAAATATTTAACTTAGCCGGTGAATATATAATAGCTGCAACTCCGTTGCTCGACAGACAAAAAACAGTAAAAACTCGCCAGCGATCGCTATACAGGTTGCGGGTGTGCCCACCAACGCCAACTGTCGGCCAGATACCATACTCGATGTAAACAAAGACTCAATTTTCTTTTCTGTCGACGTGTCGACAAGACGTACTTTACTCGCTGTTGAAACCTGGAGTTTTTCCCATCATATTTGGTGAAGTACTTTATTTTGGTTTGAGCTTTCGCAGTACAGGTGTTTTTCTTCAAATAAATCCTTGAACTCTTTCTTGGATCGGATTAATTGTTGATGACTTAGATCGTTTTTTGGAATTTTCCCTTGACCAATTCAAAATGGCTGACCTTTCACAAGTTCCCAAGTTCAGGAAATGTAATGCTAGGGACTGTCATAGGCGTCTTCCAAAGGCTTCTCTCGACCCTCACACTGTTTGTTCCAATTGTAGGGGTAAAACCTGTCAATTGGAAGATCGGTGTGAGGAATGCGTGGGCCTTTCGGAATTCGATTTTATCGAATTTGAGAAGTATACACGCAGACTAGAGAGAGATAGGGTAAGGAGAAGCTCTTCTAGGTCGGTAGATTTTTCCTCTCCACATGCCCCTGAACCTAATCCTTCCCCTGTAGTGGTTGTTCCTAACCCCCCTCCTAGCACTCAGGAACCATCGATGGCAGACATGATGCGTGCTATCCATGCCTTGGGGGAGAGAGTTGAGGCCCTTGCAAGTGACCGCAATCAACTCATGGCGGACGTAAAGGAACTAAAGTGCCAAAGTGCCGCGGAAAGTGTTAAAGTGCCTAGTGTTTCTCAAAGTGTTGTGAACAGTGTTGCGCTTGAGGGTTCGTCTGTTCGTGCCTGTCGTCCTCCTAGTCCGGGACCTCTTGCAAGCTCCCAAGCCCAGGGGAGAAGCAATGTCGTACGACTCATGGGTTCGAGAGGCCTTGATCAGCGAACAGACGTTCCCTCTATGGTATCAGGCGTATCTCCCCAAGATCGCCCCTACCAACGTAAGACGAGAGAGCCCATCTTTACCTCGTCGTCCGAAGGTGTTTCTCGTAAGGAACCTTGGACCAAGGTCTCACGACCTTTGAAGCGTAAGTCAGTCCCTTCAGGACAAGTCCAACGTCCCGGTTGTAGCCACTGGGTCAGTTCGGACTTGTTGCCGTCATCTGATGACTGCTCGCCGCCTAAGAGAGGCAAAGCGGTGCCGCCTCAGTCGCTCACCCCGTCTGTTGCCGCACCTGCTGCCGTAGACCCTAAATGGGTGTTGCTACAGGACATGCAGTCCAAGCTTGCGTCCTTGATGGAGGCCTTCAATGCGGAGAAGGTTGCTGCTGAACCTTCTGGCCAACAACCATCCAAACGGTCTGTTGGGGTTGTACCTCCAACGATGCGACCCAGTGTGGGTTGCCAGCCGCACGTTGACGTTAGGCAACGCACGGAGGTGGTTGTTGACGTTCAGGACGTTCAGCAACCATCAGAGGTGACTTGTTTTGACGCGGTGCGTCAACCTCCGCAACCCGGTATGGTGTTGACTGCACAACCCAGACGGTCTAAACAGTCTCGGGTGGACGCTGTGCGTCCTCGCGCACCCATGGTTGTTGACAGTTCCCAGACTGTGCAGCAGTTCCATGACGCTGCGTCCGGCTCCGTCACGCATGCACCAGTGCGACCGAACTCAGCGAGCCAAACGTTGCCCACTCCTTTGCCGTTTCCGCATCAGTTTTCGGATGAGGAACTATCAGATGAGGACGTTGCTGAACCACAAGAGGATCAACCTTCAGA
The DNA here is from genome assembly GCF_036898095.1 of Palaemon carinicauda. Taxonomy (NCBI): domain Eukaryota; kingdom Metazoa; phylum Arthropoda; class Malacostraca; order Decapoda; family Palaemonidae; genus Palaemon; species Palaemon carinicauda. The sequence goes on from NW_027168638.1 coordinate 177,354, forward strand.
ACTTGACGAGCCTAAGGCAACTCAACCATCATTGGACTTTAGAAAAGTCTTGGCTGTATTTAAGGAGTTGTTCCCTGACCACTTTGTTTCTGTGGCTCCTCGTTCGCCGCCGTCAGAGTTTGTATTAGGCGTGCCTGCTACCGCACCTGCCTTTACTAAGTTCGTTCTCTCTCGCTCATCCAAGAGAGCTTTGCGGCTGTTGGGAGATTGGTTAGAGACCAAGAAGAGTTTAGGAAAGACAGCATTTGCCTTTCCCCCATCTAAACTCTCGTCTAGATCGAGCGTCTGGTATGCCACGGGAGAAGTTCTCGGCTTGGGAGTTCCTGCCTCTGCCCAGGGCGACTTCTCAAATCTTGTAGACTCTCCCCGCCGCCTTGCCATGAGACGCTCGAAGATTTGTTGGTCACCATCGGACCTGGACCACCTTCTTAAAGGTATATTTAGGGCTTTCGAAGTCTTTAACTTCCTAGACTGGTGCTTAGGAGCCCTGAGCAGGAAAATCTCTTCTACAGATAAGGATGTTTCCTTGCTCATTATGTCCTGCATGGACAAGGCCGTCCGTGATGGGTCCAACGAGCTTGCCGCCTCATTCACGTCCGGAGTTCTTTCCTGTCTGCAGGAGTGACGCCATGCCAAAGATCTGAGCTACTCTTTGCTCCCCTTTCCAAGTGCCTGTTTCCTGAAGTCTTGGTAAAGGAAATTGCCTTGTCTTTAGTTCAGAAGGACACCCACGATCTAGTTGCGTCCTCGGCTCGCAAAGCTCCCCCTTTGCCTCCATTGTCTGCTAGACCGAGGATAGACACTCCTGCGTCTCGCTTTATTCCGCCCTTTCGTGGTAGAGCCTCCAGCAGGGGAGGTGCTCGTGCCGAAGGGAAGCGAGGGAAGAGGAAAGGATCCAAGTCCTCTAAGGGCAGAGTCTGACTGCCCGCAACTTCAGACAGCAGTAGGAGCCAGACTCAAGAACTTCTGGCAAGCCTGGGAGAAGAGAGGCGCAGATCAACAATCTGTGAAGTTACTCAGAGAGGGGTACAAAATCCCTTTTGTACGCAAACCCCCTCTGGCGACGTCCCCCATCGATCTCTCTCCCAGGTACAGAGAGGAAGAAAAGAGACAAGCCCTGAAACTGGAAGTGTCTCTTTTGCTAGAGAAGGGAGCGGTGGTCAAAGTCTCGGACCTTCAATCACCGGGGTTTTACAACCGTCTCTTCCTAGTATCAAAGAAGACAGGAGGTTGGAGACCGGTGCTAGACGTCAGTGCTCTGTATGTCTTTGTCACAAAGACGAAGTTTTCCATGGAGACCACAAAGTCAGTCTTAGCAGCGGTCAGAAAGGAAGACTGGATGGTCTCGCTAGACCTAAGGGACGCCTACTTCCACATCCCCATTCACTCAGACTCCCAATCTTTTCTGAGATTCGTCTTCGAAGATGTGGTTTACCAGTTTCGGGCCCTGTGCTTTGGCTTAAGCACAGCTCCTCTCGTATTTACGAGGCTGATGAGGAATGTGGCCAAATTCCTCCACTTATCGGACATCCGAGCCTCCCTTTATTTGGACGACTGGCTTCTCAGAGCCTCTTCCAGTCGTCGCTGTCTGAAGGATCTCAAGTGGACTCTAGATCTGACCAAGGAATTGGGACTCCTAGTCAATTTGGAAAAGTCGCAGCTGGTCCCATCCCAAACTTTTCTGTATTTAGGGATGGAGATTCACAGTCAAGCTTTTCGGGCTTTTCCGTCGGCCCCCAGAATAGATCAAGCCCTGCTCTCCATTCAGAAGATGCTGAAGAAAGAACGCTGCTCAGTCAGGCTGTGGATGAGTCTGGTAGGGACGCTGTCATCCCTGGAGCAATTTGTATCACTAGGAAGACTACACCTCCATCCTCTTCAATTCCATCTGGCTTTTCACTGGAAAAAGGACAAGACGCTAGAGGCGGTCTCGATCCCGATTTCCGGAAAGATAAAGTCTTGTCTGACTTGGTGGAAGGACAATATCAACCTAAGAGAGGGTCTTCCCCTGGCTGTTCAGATACCCAACCACGTTCTCTTCTCGGACGCATCGGACTTGGGCTGGGGCGCGACGCTGGACGGTCGGGAATGCTCAGGTCTGTGGAACGCGAGTCAGAGGAGCATGCATATCAACTGCAAGGAGCTGTTGGCAGTTCATCTGGCCTTGAAAAGCTTCGAGTATCTCCTTCGAGGCAAAGTGGTGGAAGTAAACTCGGACAACACCACGGCCTTGGCGTACATCTCCAAACAAGGTGGTACCCACTCACTGACGTTGTACGAGATCGCAAGGGACCTGCTCATCTGGTCAAAAGGTCGAGACATCTCCCTAGTAACGAGGTTCATCCAGGGCGACTTGAACGTCCTAGCAGATTGTCTCAGTCGGAAAGGGCAAGTAATTCCAACCGAATGGACCCTCCACAAGGATGTGTGCAAGAGACTTTGGGCCACTTGGGGTCAACCAACCATAGATCTCTTTGCAACCTCGCTGACCAAGAGGCTTCCAATCTATTGCTCTCCAGTCCCGGACCCAGCAGCAATACATATAGATGCCTTCCTCCTAGATTGGTCACACCTGGATCTCTACGCATACCCACCATTCAAGATTGTCAACAAGGTACTGCAGAAGTTCGCCTCTCACGAAGGGACAAGGTTGACGTTAGTTGCTCCCCTCTGGCCCGCGAGAGAATGGTTCACCGAGGTACTTCGATGGTTAGTAGACGTTCCCAGAAGTCTTCCTCTAAGAGTAGACCTTCTACGTCAGCCACATGTAAAGAAGGTACACCAAAGCCTCCACGCTCTTCGTCTGACTGCCTTCAGACTATCGAAAGACTCTCGAGAGCTAGAGGCTTTTCGAAGGAGGCAGCCAGTGCGATTGCTAGAGCAAGGAGAGCGTCTACCATTAGAGTCTACCAATCGAAGTGGGAAATCTTCCGAGACTGGTGCAAGTCAGTTTCTGTATCCTCGACCAGTACCTCTGTAGCCCAAATAGCTGATTTTCTCTTATACCTGAGAAAAGGACGATCCCTTTCAGCTCCCACTATCAAGGGCTACAGAAGCATGTTGGCATCGGTCTTCCGGCATAGAGGCTTAGATCTTTCCAACAATAAAGATCTGCAAGACCTCCTTAAGTCTTTTGAGACCACTAAGGAGCGTCGTTTGGCTACTCCTGGGTGGAATTTAGACGTGGTACTAAGATTCCTCATGTCAGACAGGTTTGAGCCTTTACAGTCAGCCTCCCTGAAAGATCTCACTCTTAAGACTCTTTTCCTGGTATGCTTAGCCTCGGCTAAAAGAGTCAGTGAGATTCATGCCTTCAGCAAGAACATAGGATTTTCGTCGGAAAAAGCTACTTGTTCGCTGCAACTTGGTTTTCTAGCCAAAAATGAGCTACCTTCTCGGCCTTGCCCTAAATCTTTCGATATTCCCAGCTTATCGGAGATCGTAGGCAATGAACTAGAAAGAGTCTTATGCCCTGTTAGAGCTCTTAAGTTCTATTTAGATCGTACTAAACCTTTACGAGGCCAATCTGAAGCTTTATGGTGTTCAGTTAAGAAACCATCCTTGCCTATGTCAAAGAATGCTTTGTCATACTTTATCAGATTGTTAATACGAGAAGCTCATTCACATCTGAGTGAGGAAGACCGATCTTTGCTTAAGGTTAAGACGCACGAAGTTAGAGCTGTAGCAACTTCCGTGGCCTTTAAGCAAAATAGATCTCTGCAAAGTATAATGGACGCAACCTATTAGAGAAGCAAGTCAGTGTTCGCGTCATTTTACTTGAAAGATGTCCAGTCTCTTTACGAGAACTGCTACACACTGGGACCATTCGTAGCAGCGAGTGCAGTAGTGGGTGAGGTCTCAACCACTACAATTCCCTAATTCCATATCCTTTTAATCTGTCTCTTGAAATGTTTTTAATGTTGTTTTTATGGGTTGTCCGGAAGGCTAAGAAGCCTTTCGCATCCTGGTTGATTTGGCGGGTGGTCAAAGTCATTTCTTGAGAGCGCCCAGATTAGGGGTTTGATGAGGTCCTGTTGTATGGGTTGCAGCCCTTGATACTTAAGCTCCTAGGGGTCTGTCAGCATCCTAAAAGGATCGCGAGGCTCCGTAAGGAAGACGTACTTACAAGGCAGAGTAATCGTCTAAGTCGACTTCCTTACCAGGTACCTATTTATTTTGTTTTTGTTATATTGATAACTTCCAAAATGAAATAAAAACTCTTAGCTTGTACGATGTAAACATATTTAACTGGTCTCTACCCACCTCCTTGGGTGTGAATCAGCTATTATATATTCACCGGCTAAGTTAAATATTTAAAAATGATATTTTAATTATAAAATAAATTTTTGAATATACTTACCCGGTGAATATATAAATTAAAGGACCCTCCCTTCCTCCCCAATAGAGACGCAGTGGGATGAGAAGAAATTGAGTCTTTGTTTACATCGAGTATGGTATCTGGCCGACAGTTGGCGCTGGTGGGCACACCCGCAACCTGTATAGCGATCGCTGGCGAGTTTTTACTGTTTTTTGTCTGTCGAGCAACGGAGTTGCAGCTATTATATATTCACCGGGTAAGTATATTCAAAAATTTATTTTATAATTAAAATATCATATTTTTTAGAAAACTCCATTATTTTTATTGAGTTTTCCTCTTCCCCAACTGATTGTAGTTTCCTTTTCTTCCAGACTTTTCATCTCAAAGGAAGGAATCATCCACCTCTTGCTGCTAAAGCTTGTAAGCTACTGAAGGTATATGCCAGAGATGTAAGACTGGAAAAGATAGGGCCATGTTGGAAGTTTTTGTTGTACAGTATGATGTCTGAGAATAGGAAGTTTAGTCTTAATTTCATCTTTGGAGTCTATTGAAAATAATATTAAGGGGTTTTTCATCTTTTGATAGGGAGAGGATGATGAATTCTGAACCACCTTTCGAATTTTCAATGAAAAGTGAAATTGAAGATCTATTTTCACCTGCAGTCGATCCAGAAAATAATGATATGTTTGGCAGTGTTGCTCTCTTTAATGATGGCGCTCTTTTCTTGGATCCAAAAATGGAAGTCAAAGTAGAGCCAGAAATATTTGATTCTAGCGAAAGCTACTCAAAAAATTCCTACGAGTACGATGCATCATTGAGTGAAAACGGTTCATTAAGTTGTAAAGGGGATGTCGATGATGAGGAAAGTGTAGACACTGACTTAGGGACAGCTGTGAAAGAGGATAAGGGAAAAGAAAAGGGAAGACTTTCATGTGTAATCAGTGGAAGAGAATTCTTACAGAAAGATGTTCTGAATCAAATAAAGGAGAAGCAGATAAAAAAAAGGATCTTAGGTAATGGTAACCCCAATGCTCTAGGTAGAAAGCGATGCACATGCAGTGAATGTGGGAAAGCTTTTCGTGATAGGTATAGTCTTTCATTACATTTAAGAGTTCACACGGGAGAGAAGCCATACAAATGTAATGTCTGTAGCAAAGCATTTACTACGAAAAATCTTTTCACTAGACATTTAGGAATTCATACGGAAGAGAAGCCATACAAATGTAATGTCTGTAGCAAAGCTTTTACTAGAAAAGAATATCTCACTGCACATTTAAGAATTCACACGGGAGAGGAGCCATACAAATGCAATGTCTGTTGCAAAGCTTTTACTAGAGAAGCACATCTTACTGCACATTTAAGAATTCACACGGGAGAGAAATACAAATGTAATGTCTGCAGCAAAACATTTACTACAAAATCATGTCTCACTGTACATGTAAGAATTCACACGGGAGAGAAGTCGTACAAATGCAATGTCTGTAGCAAAACATTTGCTAGAGAAGCATATCTCATTCCACATTTAAGAATTCACACAGGAGAGAAGCCATACAAGTGCGATGTCTGTAGCAAAACATTTACTCAGAAACAATCTCTCACTTGCCATTTAAGAATTCACATGGGAGGAGAGAAGCCATACAAATGTAATGTCTGTAGCAAAGCATTCATTTGGAAACAATCTCTCACTGAACATTTAAGAATTCACACGGGAGAGAAGCCATACAAATGCAATGTCTGTAGCAAAGCATTCACTTGGAAACAAACTCTCACTGAACATTTAAGAATTCACACGGGAGAGAAGCCATACAAATGTAATGTCTGTAGCAAATTCTTTATTTCAAAAAAATATCTCACTAGACATAAGAAATCACATGAGAGATCTATTCCAATGTCATGAATGTGGCAAAATAAATCATTTAAAACAGAGACTCTATAAACATTTAAGAACTCACATGGAAGAAAAACCATTCATGTGCACGGACTGTGGTAAAGCTTTTTGGTCTGAAGGTTTCCTCAAGAATCATCATAGAAGGAGGTGCTATAAAATCTGATATTGTGATCTGGAATAAAGGAGAAAAAACAGAAAAGATTATAGATGTGAGAGTTCTTACCCTTTCGCACGATTACCCATGCCGTTAGCTCTCAGAGTCGACGAGGTGACGTGGTGCCTCCAAACAGATTATGTGAAGCACAGAGCAGCACCCCAGGTCAGGCATTAGCCAGTTAGTTTTTTGAACTTACACCCACCTAACGGTGAGTCTCCACTGTAAATATCGTAAGGGTATGTATGTAGTGCCGTAACAAATGACAGATTTGGAAATAATTTTTATTTTTGTTGTATCCTTGTACAATCCTGGAGCTCTTAACATATACTGATCCCGCCATCACCTTCCCCCAGGAAGTCCTGCCGTAATTGCAAAGTGACGTTCAGTTACAACTGCTGGTGTGAGCAAGGTGGTTGGTCCAACTCTTGCTCTCCCTTCGCTAACTAGCTTATGGTAGTTACACCTTGCTAAATGTTTTACTGCTAGTTCCAACTGTTGCCAAATGCATCTCCTCTGTAAAGAGCTCCAGGTTTGTATTGTCAGGAAAAATATCAATTATTTCCAAATTTCTCATATCAGCATTTGTTCCTATACTAAATACAAACCCTCATTCTTTACTATTGGAGATATTCTAGCGCAAGCTGGAAAATACGGCAGAAAAACCTTACCAAGGTCGTTAACGACCGGCCCGGTAGTTATCCACCTGTTAGGGGTGGGGGACTGCCGTCCGGTGGCTACTGAATACCTTCAATCTAATTCTAGCTGTTGCAGTGGTAACACCGCTGCTCCTGCTTTTGTTTGACTGGCAGACTAGCCTTTCTTTAGTGTGTTTTTTTATGAACTTTTTCTTTTCTTTCTTTATTAGATGTGATGTCCTCTAATACTGTATGAGGAAGTGTCCCAGGATTCCCCCGAAATCTTGTGGCACATTCATGTCACCTCCGGAGGTGGATCCTCATTCCCTATGCCCTTTGTGTAGAGGTCATAGGTGTTCTGAAGGCTCCCCCTGCCAAGTATGTAGAGAATGGTCGCCAACGCAGTGGGATAAGTTTATGAAGAGGAAGAAGAATAAATCCAAGAAAGATTCGTTACCTCCAGGTTCGCCGTCGAAAGGTAAGGAGTCTCGGGCCTCTTCTTCGGCCTCTCGATCTCTTCCTTGCCTCCTTCCTCCAGGGGGAAGTCAAGGAAGAGCAGCACCATTGACTTAACTCCCATTCCCTCGGGTCAGGAGGATTAAGTTGCCCATCCCAGTGGGACAGTTTCTTCCATCATCGGAAATAATTCTATTACTGCTTCTATTCCTAATAACGTACGAGCGGTATGGCCTGCCCTTGGACTTCGTGGTTCTCCTTCAGTGGAAGTGTGGAACCAGTTCCTCGCGGGCACAATTTTACCTCAGGTCCCTTCTGTTTTGGAGCCTTCGGGAGTTCCGGACCTCGCCGACATCCCAATCGGCGGCCGCTGAAGTGTCAGCAGATGTAAGAACTTCAGCTCCCGCAAAACCTACTTCGCTCCGTGCTTGCGCTTCTACGAAACAACGTCGCAAGCGCGATCATCGCGATACCTCCCCCTTCTCCTCCTCCTCATCGTATTCGTCATCCTCGGAGGATAGGAGAGAGAGAGAGAAGAGGAAAAGGGGAGCTCGCTCTTCTTCGCCCAGACGTTCTCGTGGGAGAGAGAGGCGACATAGGATGAGACGTCATCGTTCTAGCTCTTCCTCGTCGTCTGTTTTTTCACGAAATGGCTCGCCGAGAAGTGATAAGTGCTCTCGCCATAAACATAAGAAGAGTACATCCTCGAGCCATCGTTCTGCTTCGCGATCGTCTTCCTCTCGCGTGGAATCATTTAGGCGCTATAAGAAGAAGAGCTCTACCATACATTCGCACTCTTCGTCACAAGAGTTTTCTCGTAAGCGCAATAAGCGCTGCCGTTGGGGCGATGTTAAATCTAAGGAAAGAGAGCACACTGAGCGCGATTCCTTCCGTTCACATTTTATCGGGAGGAGCTCAGAGCGCTCTAGGGAAGGGAGAAAGAACTCTTCTTCTTGCCGTCGCTTTATATCAACTGAGAGAGAGAGAGCACTCCCGTCCTTCAACCTCCCGATCACGCAAAACTCCGGACTTACCTGCGCGGGGTCATTCACCTCGCCCTCGCGGGTCGGACAGAACAGCTCTCGTTCCCGTACTTTCTAACGAGTTACGGAATATGAGCTTCACGAGAACCTCAGAAGACATAGGGGTTCAACCTTTCTTCTCTTCGGCTGAGAACAGAGGAGAAAACCGATCAAAGCAACCTCTTATTGAGACAGTACCGTTAATTCGGTCACCTTCGCCTAAACCATCAACTTCCAGGCAAGGTCAGGCGTGCGTGGCGCCATTGGCTAGCGCCCAGCCCTCCCTGGGAATATCGGCAATGGAGTGTGCTACTTAGCCGTTACCTTCAGACACTCTGGCTTCTATCGCCCCCCTCGCGAGGAATTAGCACGACCGGAAGATTCCTCGGAAGAACAACCATCAAAAGATTTAGAGTCCGCCTATCTGAGGGCTCTAAGAACGATGTGTAATATCTCAGGCCTCGTAGATTTACATCTGTCACCTCGACATACCGACGCTCCAGCTTTAGACAGACTATGTTGTCCTCCACCAAACCCTAAGACCAGAATCGAACTTCTCTGGTCTATTCACACTGCAGGCCATCTGAGGAAGGTCTCGCAGGCCATCTCGGGGGAAACGGGTTCCTTGAAGTCTCAAGGATCCCATAAACTTCTGCATTTTCCTTTTTTGAGGCAGAGGCGTTTTTACAAGGTCAGAGACGCCAACTCTTCTCCTCTGACACTGGATCCCCTCACAGCAAGGCTCACGCCTGGCTGCTCTGCAGAGAGAGACTTCTCTCCCAGTCTCTTTCACCGCCACAGAAGCCTCGGCAATGGAAGCAGCGCCAATGTCCCTTCTGGAGGCATTATCCTGGTTTGACACGTGGTCAGGTACAGTCGGCTACCTAGCTAGTTACGAAGACCTTTCAAACCAAAACTCCATGCAGTCCCTACAAGAAGTCCTGGCAGCTGGGGCCAAAACAATGGACTTCCTAACTGCTACGGTTGCACCAATGTGGGGTAACTGGATTCTCAAAAGGAGGGAATCTGTAGTCTCCAGACTTCATAGGAGCATCGGTAAGACTGAAAAGTCTGATTTGAGAAAGTCAGTTCTTTTGCAACCTCTCCTCTTTTCTAAGCAGGCGGTCTCCTCTGTCCTGGATACTTGGAGGAAAGAGACGCAGGACACCGCAATGAAAGGCTGCTTCCTTTCGCCCAATGAAACAGCAGCCAACTCCACAACCCAAAGCAACAATCGCAACTCCACTGCCAGCCAAGACCCTCAGCTGCCCCTCTTTTACACCCAAACCAATGGGCAGAGGAAAGTCGGCTCTTCTAAAGGCTAAAGGCAGAGGGAGGAACCCTAGACAGAAATAGGATCACGGCTCCCCCCTCAAAGTGCGTAGGGGGGTGCCTGCAGGGGAGTTGGAGGAGGTGGAAGGCTATGGGGGCCATGCAATGGACCATCAAGGTGTTTCGTTGGGGGTACCGCATCCCCTTCATAGACTCTCCTCCTCTAACTCCTCCCCCGATCTCGTCCTCCCAGATCCCTCGGGATCCTGGGAAACAGCAAGCCCTAGCTCGGGAGATCCAAAGCATGCTTCTAAAAGACGCCATTCAAGAGGTCTCCAACGCTTCCCCAGGGTTTTTCAGTCGCCTCTTTCTAGTAGAGAAAGCCTCGGGAGGTTAGAGACCAGTAATCGATCTTTCAACCTTGAACCAGTTTGTAAAGCAAACTCCATTCAAAATGGAGACAGCTGCCTCCGTGACCCAAGCGGTGCATCCGGGAGACTTTATGGCATCTGTGGACTTAAAAGATGCATATTTCCAAGTGCCGATCCATCGCACTTCTCGGAAATTTCTGTGCTTTCTGGTTCAGGGTCGAATCTTCGAATTCAAGGTCCTGTGCTTCAGCCTCTCGACCGCCCCACAGGTTTTTACGAAGATTTTCGAACACGTATCTTCGTGAGCTCACAAGCACGGAATTTGTTTGCTAAGATACCTGGAGGATTAGCTACTCCTAGCCTCATCCAGGGAACTAGCTCTGGATCATCTGAGAAGACTTCTGAGCCTTTGCAAGGACCTGGGGATCCTTGTAAATGCAGAGAAGTCTTGCTTGACTCCGACCCAAGTTTTAAACTATCTGGGTATGTCCATCAACACCCAGGTAGGGAGAGTGTTTCCGTCAGAAGACAGGCTGCGGAGACTGGACCAGTCCATTGCCCATCTCCTGTCTCCACTTCCGCCTTCAGCCAAGTCGTGGCAGTGTCTTCTGGGTCATCATTCCTCCCTTGATTACCAGTTCCAAGCGGAAGGTCGAGAATGAGAAGTCTCCAATGGTATCTGAAGACTCATTGGTCTCAAAACACAGATTCCCCATTCTTGGCAGTGGAGGTTCCAAATCTGGTGTTACAAGATCTTCATTGGTGGTCGACCAGAGAGAATACCCAAAAGGGCATTTCCCTCCAAATCCCCAGTCCGAAGTTAATACTCTTTTCGGACGCGTCGCTACGGAGATGGGGTTCACACCTAGGCCCGAAATTAGAATCAGGAGTTTGGTCTCCAGTTGAGAAGTCTCTCCACATAAATCATTTGGAATTACTAGCAGCCTGGAAAGGGCTAAAATTCTTCGTGGAAGATCTACAAGGACAAGAGGTGGTTCTGATGAGCGACAACTCCACAGCCATCTCATACATCAACAAGCAAGGGGGTACTCTGGCAAGAGACCTCTGTCTGCTAGCAGTCCAGATTTGCCAGTGGGCAGAAAGTCACAGCATTGCTCTCACAGCCAGGTTTATTCCGGGCCGGAGAAACATTGTGGCAGATCAACCGAGCAGGCATCACCAAGTGCTGAGTGGCGAATGGTCTTTGGATCCTCGAGTAACGAAGGCAGTAATAGCTTTGTGGGGTTCCCCACAATAGACCTGTTCGCCACCTCTCTAAATGCGAAACTTCCCTGCTGCAGATCCCCAGTTCCAGACCATCAGGCAGCGATCAAGGATGCCCTGCAACACTCCTGGGACAACCTGGATGCATATGCCTTTCCACCCTTTTGCCTGCTCAGAAGGGTGATCAACAAACTCAGGATCTCCCGGAACTGCAAACTAACGCTAATAGCTCCGGCGTGGCCAAGCAGAGAGTGGTATGCAGACCTCCTTTCCCTGCTGGTTCAAGTGCCGAGGTTTCTACCTCTAGAACCCCATCTGTTGATGCAGCCACACAGTGGTATCCCCCACAGGAGAATCCACTTCCTGAAGCTTCATGCCTGGAGGCTGTCCAGTCTCTCCTCAGAAGCAGAGGCTTTTCAGGGAAGGTGGCTGAACACATGTCCAGGCACCTGCGCCAATCTTCCACAAACCTCTACCAAGCAAAATGGAGAGTGTTTGCAGCTTGGTGTAGAGGGCGAGACGTGTCTCCACTCAATCCCTCTCTTCCATTAGTGGCAGACTTCTTGGTGTACCTCAGAGAGGAGAAACTCCTATCTGTCTCGGCAATTAAGGGCTATCGATCAGCCTTAAGCCTCATCTATAGACTGAGAGGAGTTGACCTTTCCACCTCAGAAGATATCACCTTGTTGATTCGAGGTTTTGAGAGATCTTGCCCCCCAGTGGAGATTGGACCACCACCTTGGGACGTGTCCCTGGTCTTACGTTCCTTGAAGGGACCTCCCTATGAGCCCTTAAATAGGGCCTCTGACTACTTCCTAACCCTTAAGACCGTCTTCCTTGTAGCTCTGGCCTCGGCAAAAAGGGTTGGTGAACTTCATGGTCTATCCTACGAAGTCACCCATTCTAGAGGATGAGGGCAAGTCTCGCTCAACTTCGTGCCAGGCTTTGTGGCCAAAACTCAGAATCCTTCATCCTTTAGAGAATTCCAATTTTCCAGCCTGGGTAACACAGGATACTGACCAATTGCTACTGTGCCCAGTCAGGGCGCTAAGGAAATACCTGAAGGGCACCAGACCTTTCAGACCACGCCTCCGTCATCTCTTCCTCAGTACCAATAAGGTAAAGAAGAGAATCTCTCGCAATACCATTTCTTTCTGGCTAAAGAAAGTTATTGCGAGAGCCATTCGTGGAGACCCAGAGGCAGCTCAACCCAAAGCCCATCAAGTTAGGGGAGTGGCTGCCTCTTTGGCATTTAAGAAGAATTTTTCAGTCTCCCAAGCCAATCTACATTCAGCTCTCACTACTTAACCGATGTGACACATAGATCTCTAAACACTTTTTCTATAGGGCCTATTGTGGCAGGGCAACAGGTGCTGTAACTATCTTTGCGCCCTTTCAGGGGACAGTAGCCATTGGTCGAGGATTCTGCGTTGCACTAGGTTTTAGAAGAACATCCATCTATCTTCTGCTCCTTTCTTCTTCCTCCCATCTGGGTATCCTAGTCTGTAATCAGTTTCAGCTGGACTCACCAATGGAAATAAGGTATGAAACTCATCTGACTCCTCTCACAGGGTATAAGTTAAACCCGTAGTCATGAGGATTCCCCTTTTCAAGGTCAGGGGTTTCCTATGTATGATAGGGTCCAAGTCATTGTTCCCGACCCTCTTCATACTGAAACATTTGTTTCCAAGTAATTACAAACCTTCAGTCGTGCTAAGATTTTGGGGATCAACAGAGAAAAGTTAATGGGAGATTTGTTCATCAATAGTCTAGTTTGAGGACTATCTTCCCTAGGAATAGGGAACCCTTTGTCCACCCTGGCCTCAAGACTAAGTCTCCTATAGTAAAGAATGAGGGTTTGTATTTAGTGTAGGAATAAATGACAAACTTATAACAAAGTTTGTATTTTTCCCAACATACAAACCCGAATTCTTTACTCAAATCATCCCTCCGTCACCGCCCCCTAATATAGTCCTAGCTAGAATCCGATTGAAGGTATTTAGTAGCCACCGGCTGGCAGTCCCCCACCCCTAACAGGTGGATAACTACTGGCCCGGTTGTTAACGACCTTGTTAAGGTTTTTCTGTGGTATTTTCCAGCTCGCGCTAGAATATCTCCTATAGTAAAGAATTCGGGTTTGTATGATAGGAAAAATACAAACTTTGTTATAAGTTTGTCATATTTATTACTATTAGAAGCCAAGATGCAAAAGCAAATTGCTACCAGCCCAAGGGACCAAATAGTTGACAGCCTGGTGCAGTAAAGAAATGGGAATGTAAAGAATAAACTATAGAAGAGAAATGAAAAATGAGATTATTTTAAGATAGACAACAATGTTGAATAAATAAGTATTATAAAAACTAGGAAAGGAAACATCGTCAACAGAAAAGTACTAAGTTTGAACTTGTAAATATCTGCTGATTCAGTTGCAGGGGCAGTAGTTGATTGGCTTGGTCACAGCCTAAATAAAGCTAAGAGAATGATATACAGCATTAAGCCTTTTGAAAGAATGCTGGTGACATTTTCTCTTTGTAAAAGTAAGACTGGATGATTCTACCTGCTTCTTGAACTTAAGTGAAGTTATAAATGTTAGCGGGAAGGAAGAATTAAAAGCCAGTCTACTTGTATTGGAATATGAAGTCATGTAATTATTTAGAAGTACTATTGTACGGAGATAGCTTTTTTTTTGGTTTGTTGAATATAAGTATAGTAATAAGGTAGAAAAGAATCATTATTTTTAAGATTTTTGTGATTTTGTTGATGTATTCTATTTCATGGTCTTAGTGATTAGTTTAGGTTTTATAATTTTCCATTGGATTGTCCTTGAGAGGAGAATCTTCATTAAAATATCTAAATATTTGGTTTCTCTTTCAATTACACAATTGCTCTTCTCAGACATTTCAATTTGCATTGGTCTCTCTGGAGAGAGAGTTTCTCATAAAATGATTTTACAGCATTCTTAGTACAGTACTGTATTCAGGTTTCACAAGAATGAAGTTAAGATTTAAAGATATTTTGTTGAGTAATATTCCAAGTCCCAGGGCTGGGTTTTGTGGGTAAAATGCATAACCCAATTTATTTAAGAATAAATTCTACAGGTTTCAGTATTAATGTGAGTTTACAAAATTGAATATCTGATGTTATTCAATTGATTGTATTTGTGGTACAGAGCAGTAATCATGTCCAGAGGCTGTCATGGTTTGTTTTTGGAAATTTGATTTGTTTTGGCTCATAGCTCACCCTGATGTTAACTGTACTAAGTGCAATCATTTGGGTTTAATTTCGGGTCAAGTTTGTTTTCGTTGTTTGCATATGAAAAACAGAAGACTGAAGGATAAAAAGCAATATATTTTATGTAACTTTTAAGAAATATTTCTTTGTTCCATCACTTTATAAAAACCTTCGCTATTTATAGGGATATTACTTTCGGCGAGGCTGGAAAATGAGCCATAAGACTCTTAGCAAGGGTTAACTACCCATTCCGCTAGTTAGGTGGGATAGGGTGGTGTTGCTTGCTACCGCTCCCTCTCACACATCGGTGATTTAGGTCACTTTGGTTTAGACTCGTTGTCGTTCTTTATCCTCACCAAGTTATATTTTGGACTGCCATTAATGGTGTTTGCTTGTTCTTTCTCTTTAATAGTATGTGTTTATGTTCACTTTTGCCACCATGTGTACCTGCCCTGGACTTGAAGGCTGGCCCTGCGGTACCTTCATGTCGGCCGTGGACACCGACCACCATACCCTTTGTCCCACCTGCAGAGGTCAACAGTGTGATTGTGGTAATAAGTGTAATGTGTGTTGGCAGTGGTCTACCTACCAGTGTGAAAGGTTTGGGGGACGGCGGAAGAAGTCAAAGCGGGATAATTCTCCTTTCAAGATTCCTTTGAAGGGAAAAAACACAAGACCTCTTCTTCTGCCTCCTGACTCTTACTCATTCGGCCTCTTCCGAGAGACTGTGGAGCAGTAGCGTAGCCCCTTCAATTTGTGGCCAACCCTTGTCCTTGAGAGATGGTGTTGTTTCCCCTAGCGAAGCGGCCCCACTTCTCCCCCCCGGGTGAGGCCTTGTCTATGTCTTCTGTTATAGGTGTGGTCATGCTTGGGGCTCCCAGGTCTGCTTTTCAAGGACTCCTTGCTGCAACTTATCCTCTGCGTTGCGAGAGTGCAGCTGTCATTGACTTCAGAGGAGGATCCTCTATTTCCTGTCGACATTTTGGTGTTAGAGGCATCTTCTGTGGCCGCTGCCAATGCATCTGCCCCTCCAGACTCTCCGGCTGTTGCTAACGACTACGTTTTCCCTGTTCTGTCCATCCTTCGAGGGGGAAACTA
Source organism: Palaemon carinicauda (assembly GCF_036898095.1). Classification (NCBI taxonomy): domain Eukaryota; kingdom Metazoa; phylum Arthropoda; class Malacostraca; order Decapoda; family Palaemonidae; genus Palaemon; species Palaemon carinicauda. The sequence goes on from NW_027168638.1 coordinate 193,026, forward strand.
AGTCCATCGTCTGTCTCCTGTGAGTGGTTCTTCCCCTTGGAGGAGTTCTCTCATAGAGACTCCTCTTCGGAGGACTGCTGCTCTAGGTGTGCTTAATGATCCCACGTCTCAGAGCTCGCCCTCCGCTTCACCTGAGAGGATGTCCTTGACCATCGGTGAAAAGGCGCCTCTTCAGCTCTTCAGTCTTGTCTTTGCAGCCTTCCCCCGCAGAGGAGCCTCCACTATAGTCGTCCTGTGGCCCTTAACCTTCGCCCATTCCTGGTCATTATCCTGATGTTGCTGCCGTTAGTCCTTGGCCATCGACTCTTCTGTGGATCGTTTGCAATCCCTATTAGTGGATGTTCGCCCTTCCAAAGGGCACATCCTAGGTCCAGTTCGACCTTTCTGCCAACCTTCCGTCATCCTTCCTGTCTCCTGTACATCATCCGGATGCTCTTCCGAAGCGTTCAGCTGCGCGCCAACACTCTCCAGCTCCCCAGCACCCTGCAGTGCACCTATGCTCTCCAACAGCATGTCTTGGCGGTAAAAGGCTATCGCTCAGCCTCAAGCCTCGCATTAAGACTGAATGGAATGGACATTTCTTCATGGCTAGAACTTTCCTCACTCATACAAAGTTAGTAACTTACCTGTCCTCAGTCTGAAGTGAGACCTCCCCATGGAACGTGGTTCGAGTTCTCAGGTCTCTGAAGAGACCTCTCTATAAACCATTATCGCCACGTAACTTGGAAGACGGTGTTCCTGCTAGCTTTGGCTTCAGCCAAGTGAGTTAGTGAACTTCATGGTCTCTCATACGACATCGCCCATTCAAGGAGATGGGGAAGAGGTAACGTTCAGCTTTGTCCCTGAGTTTGTTGCTTGGACTCAGAACCCAGGAGTAGCTGATCCTCGATTCGACTCCTTCCGGATTTCGAGTCTTCGTTCTGTAACAGATGACCCTGATCTCTTACTCTGCCCAGTGAGGAGTTTGAGGTTGTACCTTAAGAGAACAGCCGCAGCCTGTCCCTGTGTGCCTGCACTCTTTGCCAGCTCAGGAAGGACCAAGAGGAGGGTCACCAAGAACACCATCTCAGCATGGATTTGCAAGGTCATAGACCATGTGCTGAATCCAGACCCTCCTCCTTCACGTCACCCCAGAGCTCATGGTGTCAGAGGCGTAGCTACGTCCCTGGCATTCAAGAGGAACTTCTCAGAAACAGGTTCTTCAGGCTGGGGTGTGGAAACATCAGAACACTTTCACAGCCCACTGCCTGCAAGATATGACCCACAGGAGGCTCGATACGTTTTCTATCGCCCCAGAGGTGGCTGCACAACAGCTGGTATAATACCTCAAGCTCCTTATTGGACTAGTAGCAGAAAGTTGAGGGCACTGTTTACTCGGTTTTAATTCTGCGTGAATAAAAAGATTTGACTGGATCTTATTCTTTTCTTCATCGTCCCCTCTCTTGGTGAAAGCAGCATCCTGGGTTCTCTGCATACGCTGAACTCAAATCACTTCAGGTAAACCATGCTCCCTTTTGTACCTAGTATTAAGCTAATACTGTTGCGTCCTCATACACTGGCGAGGTTGTATTAGGAAAGTCTTGGTTACAACAGTTTTTACTTCAAAAGACTCAAAAAAACTTTTATCTGGACGTTCACACTTCTAAATGTCTCAACATCAGCTTGCGTAGGCCGCGTTGTGAGCAGGGCAACACCTGCCCTGGGTGTTGGGAGTGGCCTGCCTCCCAGTGGGAGAGCTTTAGATGTAGGTGCAAGAAGTCTCAAGAGAGATTCTTTGCTTTCGGGGTCCTCATCGAAGTCAAAGAAACCTCTGACTTCTTAATTGACCCCCTGATCTCTTCCCAAATCTCTTACTCGATCAGTCTCCCGAGGAATGTTTAAGCAGAAGCATAGACCATTTAACAACAGGTCAACTTTGGGGTTCGAGGGACAGAACTGTGGTCATATTTTACAGGTGTGGCCATCACTGGGTATGGCTGGTCCCCTGTTGAACAAGGTGTTGTTGGAGCCTCTCCATTGAGCTTTTGAGAGTAAGTGACACTGTCTTCGTCTGAGGTGGATCTGTTGCAGATGAGTGTTGTCCTTGGCTACCCTGGAGTTTCTTCCACCTTGTCCACAGAGGGGTGTTCCCCTTTGTCTTTGCCTGCTGTGGAACTATAAAATGAGACATAATTCTTTTGTGTTTTACAGTTAAGCAACCTTTTTCTTGCCAGTTATCACTAGCTGGAACATAGAGAATGATTGCATAGCATTGATTACCATAGTGTTTATTGATTTTGTATATTTCACAGACTGTAAGTGGACCCATCAGGGAAAATAAGCTTGAGGCTGGATACCATATATCATGTATTATTGCTATCTCATAATTATTTTTATCACTGTCAGTTGTTTTCCATCATAATATAATTGCCTCATATATATTGACAGATTTTCCATGGGTAGTGTTTCACATACACATCCCCAGAAACAAGTGACAATAAAGTGGCATAGAAAGAGTTCAGCAGCAGTCAAAGTTAAGGGTTGTCAATGTCCAAACCCTGGTGACTCCTTTTGGAGAAAATGAACCACAATGTTGCCTGGTTCTGCTTTAAGCTTGAAGCTTTCTTAAGTCGCAACCTTGGAACTTTGTTTGAATACTTAGACCTTGACTGAAAAGGCTCTTTCTTGGTGTTAATTGCTAAGAAATTTGCTTCATAAACCTTTTATATTTTAATTTTTGGGTGTGGGGGTGTCTTAAAAAAAAAAAGAAAGGTACTTGTGTTTTTGTATTGCTATAGGAGTGCCCAATGAATGGGCGGCTTTTTTTAAAAATAATTTTTATGCCTAGTTTTTATTCAATTCTTATTCCACGTCATAAGAATGAACTTTTGTTGCTAAGTCGGCTTTCCTTCATTCAAGTATCCAGAGAAGGACAAATGCTCCCTTACAAGCTTAAGAAGTCTTCAGGAGTACACCTTCCCCCTCTCTCTGATTTGGGTGGCTCTTATCAAGGCGAGGGAAACCAGTCGTCTTTCCTTGGCCCTCATCGCTCCCTTCTGACCACAGAAGGACTGGTTCCCAGACCTCTTTGTGGTCTTAGTGGAGCCTCCTATTTGATTGCTAGATAGATCAGATCTACACGAACAGCCCCACTTTAACCGTTTCCATCAGGGGCTCCACATGCTTCATCTTCATGCTTGGAGCCTGTCCGGAGGTTCTCAAGGTAAGAAGGCTTTTCGTTTAGTTAGCCTCAGACATTTGACGCTCTACACATTGAGTTTATCAAGTTAAATGGGCAGTTTTTTTTTACCCTGGTGCCAGATGAAAGTTCATTCTTCTTCCAGACACTCTCAGCCTAAAATTGCAGAATTCCTGGTCCATCTTCACAGGGATGGAGGGTATCTGTTGTTCTTGAGAAGGTACTGGACAACACAAAGGCAATCAGAAAGAAACAACTTACCAAGTGAGTAATGTTACTTTGCCATAACACTAGAACCAAAGCAAAAGGCAGATGGAATGATATGGAAGAGTTTATGGTAAATTTTTGTGTCTGTGCAAGATTACTATAAAGCCTTTTGCTGTTCATAATTCTGGAGGAAGGCTCAGAGGTGCATAGCAGTATTAGCAAGACAATTTTAATGATGACTGGAGAGGAAGTACAGTAAAGGAAATAAGACAATGGATGAAACTGTCTTTTTGAAGAGCAAGGGGAAAACTATTTAAAGAATAAAACCAATTATGTCACAGGAAATACTGTGGATTATAGAATCTACAGAGGATATGAGATTTTTAGATGCCTGAAATGTGTAACAAGAACAGATAGAACACAAATTAATGTCTGTGGTTTGTATGTTTAGGAAAAATGCAAATTACGTAACTTTATGAATTTATTTTATTTTTTAGAAAACTCCATTAATTTTATTGAGTTTTCCTCTTCTCCAACTGATTGTAGTTTCCTTTTCTTCCAGACTTTTCATCCCAAAGGAAGGAATCAACCACCTCTTGCTGCCAAAGCTTGTAATCTACTGAAGGTATATGCTAGAGACATAAGACTGGAAAAGAAAGGGTCATGTTGGAAGTTTTTGTTGTACAGTATGATGTCTGAGAATAGGAAGTTTAGTCTTAATTTCATCTTTGGAGTCTATTGAAAATAATATTAAGGGGTTTGTCATCTTGTGATAGGGAGAGGAGGATGAATTCTAAACCACCTTTTGAATTTCCAATGAAAAGTAAAATTGAAGATCCACTTTCACTTGCAGTCAATCCAGAAAATAATGATACGTCTAGCAGTGATGCTCTCTTTAATGATGGCGCTCTTTTCTCGGATCCAGATATGGAAGTCAAAGTAGAGCCAGAAATATTTGATTCCAGCGAAAGCTACTTGAAAAATTCCTACGAGTACGATACATCAGTGAGTGAAAACGGTTCAGTAAGCTGTAAAGGGGACGTCGACGACGAGGAAAATGTACAGACTTGCTTAAGGACAGTTGTGAAAGCGGATAAAAGAAAAGAAAAAGGAAGACTTTCATGTGTGATCAGTGGAAGAGAATTATCACAGAAAGATGTTTTGAATCAAGAAGGGAATCAAATAAATGAGAAGCAGATAAGAAAAAGAATCTTTGGTAATGTTAACTCCAGAGCTGTAACTAGAAAGCGAAACACATGCACTGTATGTGGGAAAGCTTTTTCTGATAGACGTAAGTTTACATTACATTTAAGAGTTCACATGGGAGAGAAGCAATACAAGTGCGATGTCTGTAGCAAAGCATTTGCTTCGAAACACCACCTCGCTGGACATTTAGTAGTTCACACGGGAGAGAAGCCATACAAATGTAATGTCTGTAACAAGACATTTACTATGAAACACAGTCTCACTGTACATTCGAGAGTTCACACGGGAGAGAAGCCATACAAGTGCGATGTCTGTAAAAAGACATTTACTATGAAACACAGTCTCAATGTACATTCAAGAGTTCACACAGGAGACAAGCCATACAAGTGCGATGTCTGTAGCAAAGCATTTACTACTAAACACCATCTTACTGCACATTTAAGAGTTCATACGGGAGAGAGGCCATACAAGTGTGATGTCTGTAGCAAAGCATTTACTTCAAAATACAGTCTCGCTGTACATTTAAGACTTCACACAGGAGAGAAGCCATACGAGTGCGATGTCTGTAGCAAAACATTTACTACGAAATACTGTCTCACTGTACATTCAAGAGTTCACACGGGAGACCATCTCACTTCCTATTTAAGAGGTCATACGGGAGAGAAGCCATACAAGTGCGAGATCTGTAGCAAAACATTTACTACGAAACACTGTCTCACTGTACATTCAAGAGTTCACACAGGAGAAAAGCCATATAAGTGCAATATATGTAATAAAAAATTTACTACAAAACAAAATCTCACTCCACATTTAAGAATTCACACGGGAGAGAAGCCATACAAGTGCGATGTGTGTAGCAAAGCATTTACTACGAAACACCATCTCACTGGACATTTAATAGTTCACACGGGAGAGAAGCCATACAAGTGTGATGTCTGTAGCAAAGCCTTTACTTCGAAACAATATCTCGGTGCACATTTAAGAAATCACATGGGAGATCTATTCCAATGTCATAAATGTGGCAAAACATATGATATAAAAGAAAAACTCAATAACCATTTAAGAAGAACTCACATGGAAGGGAAACCCTTCAAGTGCAAGGAGTGTGGCAAAGCATTTTGCTCTGAAGGTTTCCTCGAGAATCATTATAAAAGGAGCTGCTATAAAATCTGATATTTTGATTTGGAATAAAGAAGAAAAAACAGCAGAGATTACAGATAAAAGTTCTCACCCCTTCGCACGATTGCCCAGGGCGTTAGCTCTCAGAGTCAACGATGTGACATGATGCCTGCAAACAGCTCATGCGAAGCACAGAGTAACACCTCAGGTCAGGCACTAGCCAGTTAGTTTTTTGGACTTGCACCCACCTAACGGTGAGTCTCCACTGTAAAGATCGTTGGAGTTTGTATATAGTGCCGTAACAAATGACAAATTTGGAAATGATTTGCATTTTCCCTATGTATACAATTCTGGAGCTCTTAACACATATTGATCCCGCCATCACCTTCCCTCAGGAAGTCCTGCCGCAATTGCAAAGGGACGATCAGTTATAACTGCTGGTGTAAGCAGGGTGGTTGGTCCAACTCTTGCTCTCCCTTCGCTAACTACCGTAGGGTAGTTATACCTTGCTAAATGGTCTACTGCTAGTTCCAGCCATTCCCAAATTGTATATCCACTGCAAAGAGCTCCAGGTTTGTATAGTAAAGAAAACTACAAATCATTTCCAAATTTTTCATATTAGCATAATTTTTACTATTAGAAGCCAAGGGGCAAAAGCAAATTGCTACCAGCCCAAGGGACCAAATAGTAGACAGCCTGGTGCAGTGAAGAAATAGGAATGTAAAGAATAAACTATATAAGAGAAATTAAAAATGAGATTATTTTAAGATAGATAACAATGTTGAATGTATAAGCATTATAAAAACCAGGAAATGAAACATCGTTAAAAAAAAAAAACATTTGTACTAAGTTTGAACTTGTAAATATCTGCTGATTCAGTTGCAGGGCCAGTAGTTGATTGGCCTGGTCACAGCGTAAATAAAGCTTACAGAATGATATACAGCATTAAGCCTTTTGAAAGAATGTTGGTGACATTCTCTTTTTTTTTTTTTTTTAAGTAATACTGGATGATTCTACCTGCTTCTTGTACTGTAGTGAAGTTATGAATGTTAGCGGGAAGGAAGATTTAAAGGCCAGTTTGCTCATATTGGAATATGAAGCCACACAGTTAATTACAAAGTACTATAGTATGGAGATAGCTTTATTCTGGAGGTTTGAATATAAGTATAGTAATAAGGTAGAAAAGTATCATTATTTTTTAAGATTTTTTGATTTTGTTAATGCAATCTATTTTCTGTTCTTAGTGATTAGTTTAGATTATATAAGTTTCATTGAAGTGTCCTTTAGAAGAGAATCTTCATTAAAATATCTAAATATTTGGTTTCTATTTCATTTCCACAATTGCTCTTCTCAAACATTTCAGTCTGTAATGGTCTCTCTGGAGAGAGAGAGTTTCTCATCAAATTATTTTATAGCATTCTTAGTACAGTACTGTATTCAGGTTTCACAAGAATGAAGTTAAGATTTAAAGATATTTTGCTGAGTAATATTCCAAGTCCCAGGGCTGGGTCTTGTGGGTAAAATCCATAACCCAATTTATTTTAGAATAAATTCTACAGGTTTCAGTATTAATGTGAGTTAACGAAATTAGATATCTGATGTTATTAATTAAGTTTACAGTATATCGATTGTATTTGTGGTACAGAGCAGTAATCATGTCCAGAGGCTGTCATGGTTTGTTTTTGGAAATTCAATTTGTTTGGACTCATAGCTCACCCTAATGTTAACTGTACTAAGTGAGATCAATTGGGTTTAATTTCGGGTCGTTTGTTGTCAGTGTTTGCATAAGTAGAGTAGAAGACGATGAATTAAATCTAATTCTGCCATTTGAATGAGACAGATAGATATCTTATTGCTGAATGTAATGAGGTGTAGTGTCATCAATGACAGATTCTCATCTCTTAGATTAAATTTCTTTACACTTTCTAGATTTCCTGGTGTTGATTTTCTTTGAGTTTCTTCTATTTACATAGGGAGCGGGGTATGTGGAAGATTTTCTGAAGCATGTCTTATTCACCTTCTGTTTTTCATTCAGTTACGGTTATAATTTGAAGATTTAATACTTTTAAAATTGAATGTTTCTGTAATGCAAAAGATGGTTTTCAATGAATACACGTAAGTTTTAATGTTTCCACATTAATTATCATATCATATGTTGCACCGATGTTGAGATGTTGAACCCACAGGAGGATGTTGTCATTTGCCTCTCCGAGGTGTTGATCTGAGCATTGCCCCAGTGGGTGCCCTCTTAGGATGTGTTCCACTGTTTGTAATGTTGCCCCACATGGGCATTCAGGGTTGGTGGCTGATTCCCATTTGTGGCGGTTATCTCCAGTTTGTTCCAACACAGAGACTTACCTCGAACTACTTTCTTAGGAGTTACCTGGAATCTCCTCTCAACCGACCAGAGTTTTGTGTAGTCTACCCTACTTCCGTTTTCTGTGGGGACTAACTCAGGCGTAAGGAGAACGTGCCCTGAGGGTAGTCCTGAGCTAGGTCGGCGTTAGCTTGGGTCTCACTCGTCTTTTGCCCACTTTTACCCCTGCTCTGTTTAGGGTTGCCCTGTCCTTCCTGGGGAGGGTTGTTCCACTGGGCAGGTCTTCGTTTTGGGCTGGGCAGTGCCTCATTGGATGGCCATTGGTCATGTTTCCACCATTTCTCTACCCTGTAAGCAGCTGTCCAGATTGGTTCCAGTCTATTCACTGGTCAAAACTTGCGGGATTCCAGGTCTTTGGCTTGCTCCCTTATGATTGTGGAGTGGATGCCTTGGGTCATCAATTTGTTTATTCTTTTCATTTTTTTGCTAGTGTTTCTCATCTGATGTGGGGTTGTGGAATACTGGCCTTCCTTTATATAAAGATGGTACAGGTGTTAATTTTAGGGTACAAGTAATAATCAGACAGGACTTAAGAGTATTTAGCTTAGGGTCTACCTTATGCACATGGCATGATCTTGCCCACAATGGTGCACAGTAAGCTACTCACTCCACAGTAGAGTAATAAAGTGCTGTGGCTGTTTGTCGCAGGATCAGCTCCCCAGCTGGGTTTGGCAATTTTGCAGAGGTGGTTGTTCCTAGTTGCTACTTCATGTTTGCTTTTATTTATGTTCTCTTTAAAGGAAAGCATTCTGTCAGTGGTGACACCTAAGTAGATTGGGCAGGGGTGATTTTCCAGTTTCTTTGTCACCGCATTTGATCTATAGCTTAATGTTTGCCTGGTGATTGTTAAGGTGGAAGGCACACACTTGTGTTTTGCTCGGATTAGCATCGAGGTGCCACTTTTTGTTGTAGGGGGAGAGAGTAGTTAGGTGTTTGACAGTCTTTCTTCGAAGGCAGTGGAAGAGGCGGATTGTGGGGATATTTGACAGGTACTGTGGCTGGTCATTTGTATAGATGCTAAATAGCATGGGTGCCAGCACTGACCCTTGTGGAAGGCCATTGTTCTGTTGCTTGAGGGTACACTCAGGCACACTAATCTATCTAATTTCTTTTCCTCTTGTTTTGTTAAAGTTTTATAGTTTATATAGGAATTATTTATTTCAATGTTATTACTGTTCTTAAAATATTTTTTCCTTGTTTCCTTTCCTCACGGCTATTTTCTCTGTTGGGGCCCCTGGGTTTATAGCATCCTGCTTTTCCAACTAGGGTTGTAGCTTAGCAAGTTACAGTATAATAATAATCATAATAATCCTCCATCTGCTTTTCTTACCATCCATTTCTACAAAAAATCACCAGTTGGTAAGCAATGATTCAATAATGTGATATACAGTTCGCTAGTAGTTCGTATAGTTCGGGCCACTTTTACAAGAATGCTCTGTGGTTCAGTGTCATATGCTGCCGTAAAGTCGACAAAGACTACCGGTGATTTGGTTCTTGTCAAACCTGTCCTCGACGTATTGCGTCTGGTTTAATACCTGACTGCAGCAGGATTGACCAGGTCTAAAGCCAGCTTAGTCTGTCGACAGTTGTTCTTCGACACTTGGTTGGATACGGGCTAAGATACAGGATACACAGCAAGAATATGGGTGGATAGCTTTTGGGGGATGATGGGTCTTTCCCTGGTTTCAGCAAGGCTATTTCTCTACCCCTTAATCCCAATAACCTGCCCAAGTTTTTACCACATTCACTACCCTGATACTACCTATTCTGTTCTGCCATTGGTAACACTGATGGTTGGAATGAGAATCATACAACTCTTGTCAAATGCTCCAGTCCATCAAGTGTGTTTACACAACCATCCAATCAACATGGCCTAAGCCATGCCAGAATTCAAAAGAGGGGCGTTCAGTCATACCTTTACCTTGGGTACCATCAACAGGTACCTGACGGGGGAGCTGAAAGAGAAACACTTAACACTGGTATTGGTATAAAAGGTATTCCCTAAACAAAAGTGCTTGAAGGATCTATGAGCCAAAAAAGGGTAACTGAAATTCACAAGATCATCCCCCAAAAGTTATCCACCAATACCCTTACTGTGTATCCTGTACAAATTAAATGAACGATTGATCTTAGCCCGTATCCAACCACGTGTCGAAGAACAACTGTCGACAGACTAAGCTGACAAGAGCCAAATCACTGGTAGTCTTTGTCGACTTTACGGCAGCATATGACACGGAACCACAGAGCATTCTTGTAAAAGTGGCCCGAACGATACGAACTACTAACATAGTTCACAGGGAACGAGAAGGAGAGGGAGACCAAAGCGAAGGTGGATGACCTTCAATCAAAGGGATTAACCGGTGATGAAGTGTGGGACAGAGGTAGATGGAGAAAGCTGGCCAAAAACATCGACCCCATATAAAAGTGGGAAAAGATGCAGACAAAGAAGTAGATTATTTCCCAAGTTGGAGTCCTTGAGAATAAATTATAGCTTCTTACTTTTCCAACTGGCTTTGTAGTTTAGCAATTAATTATACTGTAATAATAATAATACAGTATTATAGTCTTCAATCCTCAGGGCGACCGAGGGGTGATGATTTGGGTCTTACCGAGGTTCATGTATGGACGATGAGGTAAGAAAGATTCGTGAATTAGGTTTATTCCTCAATTATCCAAAGGTCCAGTCATCTGCTTCCCTTTCAGTTATTTTGTAAGGGATCTTCTGAGAAGTTTCCTTTCAATCGCGTATCCAATAAGTTTGGACGTTTTGGTTGAATGTTTTAGATGTAAAACATAGGAGATCAGAAGAGCTTTATATTAAAAGGAAATACGGCGAGTGTTCTTCTCGGTTAAAAAATAGTGTTGTTGGTAGACAAATTCAATTTTGTATCTGTGCAATACACTATTAGTTTTTTCTTAGTGTTGTAAATATGAATAATATAGTTTCAAGTTCAGTAATAATGCCAAATAGATCAGTCATATTAACAATTTTTTGTCATCCTGTTTCACACGAAACTTTCGCTGCTAGTTCGAACTCCAAGTTTCTCCTATACAACTTCCTGATTAGGAAAATCATAACATATCTGGCCTTACCGGACATTACATCTTAACCTCTGTTAATTATTTTTTCTCTTGGCGACCTTGTCCTTAGGTCCGCTGGTTTTGGCAGGACATGTTGTCAGAGAAGAAACCCTACTTGGGTTTCTTATTTTGTAGTGTTAACACCCCCCCCCCCCGTACCTAGCTTAGTTTAGGAGTCATTTTTGTCGCTGGGTCAATGGGTACGTATTAGTATGATCTGGCTGGGTGACTGGATAGTTAGATTTAAATTTAATGCTTGTTAACCCTTTCAGAGCCAAGAAGAGGTGGTCTCCTTACGACTCTTGGTGACGGTGTCACCAGTTACTCTTGGTACCTTGCTTCTTGTTGTCAGACACTCAAATGAGACAAGTGGCAATGAGTAATGCTGTTGTGTGGTATAGGAACATTGGGCCGCATCATCTATGCACCCCAATGTCGCCTGGCACCACACCAGCAAACTGATCAGGCGTTATCATTGTGAAACGAATTGCTGCCTGCTGATGCCATATGTCGCTTTGGAGCAGCTCCTCCAGGCGGCAGATGTTCTCGGTATGTCTTGGCGATCGGGGATGACATGCGCCGTTACTCCAAGTCATTTAATGTTGCAAGATTCGGTCTGACTAGGCGCTCACTTCAGGAGCTTGAGTCGCCTGTCCCTTCTCATTTGGCGACCTGGCGTGTTTTTCGTATATTGACCCTCTTTGGAGCAGGTTTCATTAAAAAGGATAGCTGCGTCAGTGACATTCATCTTACAATTGAGCTTCTCAATCGCTTGGATTTTTCTTCTTTCGTCAGTACTTCACTGTAATTTACTCTCCCCCCCCCTTCTGATGACCAACATAGCACAGTTACTGGCTGCATGCAGTACTATTGAAGGAAATGAGTCGAGTAATTAAGAAGCTTAACTATAAAATAAGTGCCACTACAGATATCCTTTTTAATGAAACTTCACAAGTCCAAGTCCCCTAACTCCGATGGCTTGATCAGTCTCTCATTCAGCGTTGGCAACAAATATTCAGAGGTCGGGCTCTCAACATTGCCAACTACTTTTTGTTCCTGTTTCTCGTCAGCAGGTGCACGAGATAGTTACTCGCGTTAGTTCTTGAGGTCAAAACATTGCGAATGATCATGCTGCTTCATCTCCCCAACCCCGTTGTCTTCGTACACAAGACCGACAGGCTGACCAGACGCTCATTCTGTAGGTCTGAGTCGTCTCCAACCATTTCACTTGGTGGCAGTTGCCTTGCGAGTTGGCGACTCGTGGTTCGCTGGTCTGCGTTGGTTGTTCGAGGTCCTAGTGACTTGGGTTGCGTTGGACTCTCCCAGGTCTCCTGAATCCAAACTAAGCAACCAGCTCAGGCGGCCTTTAGTGAAATGAGTCGTTTCTTACCTATGTTTCTTCCATTTGATAATCAGTTGCCTTGAAGCTTTGACTCAAAAGGTCTGAAGACAGTAACGAACATCTCTATCTGTTCATCTTCTGCTTGCCAACAGTCGCCTCACATGTAGGCTACTCAAACTATGTTTACAGTCCTTTTGTGAGGCAGTTGAGAGAGTTATTCCACTGCTTGGCAACTCACTCTAATCCTAGAGCTCGATGTACGTTGTTTTCTTTTCAAGAGAGCTGTGTCTACGATAGCTAGTGTAGGATTTTATGCCGTAAGCCAAGAGAGAAGATTTTGGGGGTTTTAGTTTTTACCATTCTCTTGTAAGTTTACACTAAATCTCAGGCTTGCTGAAAGGAGGGGCATTGGCTTTTCTCCTGACAAGATGTTTAGTCTTCTTTTAATTATTTCATTTGCGACAAATGACTTCTCTTGATGTGAGGCTCAAGTTTGACTCTCGACTGCTTGTCTTCGGTCTTCTGTGGATTTATGAAGATTTAGTTTTTCCCTAGGAGCCAAATTTTCTATTTGGAGTTTTTTTTTTTTTTAAATCTTTCATCCTCCTCACGCAATTTGTGAGATCGTTTTTGGGTCTAGTAGCATTCACCAGTATTTTTCTTTTTATATCACCTGCCTCTGGGTCTCGTTCTTGTGCGAAGAAGTAGTAGTTTGCCGAGGAGCGGTCTGTTTCGCTTATCACGGGAATCTCGTTTGCTTCCCTTCGTCTGTCATCCGGCACTTCTCCGAAGGTGTCGTCTTCTGACCTCGCCTTTCGCTTCGTAGTAGGTACGTTGCCATTGGCCGGGGCATTTTGATGGTGCAACTGATCAATGTTTAGACTGACCTTCTATTCTCCTTTGGCCTTTTCTTCTTGCAGTTTGCTTTGTATCAGGCAAGAATTGTTCAGGTTTAGTATTTTCTTTGTTAATTTAATCATTGTTTTGTTAAAAAAGAAAAAAATGCTTTTAACAGTTCTTTCCTCCTTGCCAATGACGATAATCAGGTTAGATAAATGATCATGATGTAATGTTTATAAATGTGGATTTTCATAAAATCAATAACACTTACCTGGATAATTTAGCTAGTCCTAACCAGTCTTCCCCTCTTCTGGTGTTACACAACTGGCAAGAGAGTTGTATGAACTCTCGTTCTAGCTGTCAGTTTTGCCAACAGTACTTTTTGGGCTCAAGCCATGTCATCCTGATGGAAGGTTCCTATAAGTAGCTTCCTAAGGGATATTTGACTACAGTGATATTCCCAGAGAATTTACCTTTAGGTCTCCAGAATTCTAACTCCTGGCGCGAATATCCTTAAAATTTCTCTTAAGGATATCGCATAAATCAGGGGACGTATATCTTGATGCGACACATAGCAATCTTCACCCCGAATAGCGTTTTCGCCTCGAGGGGGAAGAGTGGCAAAACAGAAGGGGAGCCGTTATCAAGGTTACCCCTTCTCCCATACTACTATTGAGTATCTAGATGGCGCTACATTCAAGATGGCCCTTATTCCTATTTTTGTAGCGAATTCGCACGGTGGTGTTCCCTGTTGATCTAATGTTTTTGATCGATTTTGTGAGGATTTATTATGCAATCTCCAGCTTCTTTCGCCTCTGGAAAGTTGAGTATTGATTCTTTACAGTGTATAATTTTTAGCTCCTGCTTCACAGTGAAATTAGAGTAAATTATTTGCGTTAAGGAGCTAGGCCTGTCACCGGAGGCTCTATGGGCGCTATCGTTCGTTATGCATGTGTTATTTAGTTAGCAGAATGACTCCCCAGTTGTAATAGCATTAATAATTTATGAAAGCTATTTAGGCACAATTATACTAGTAAAGATATTTATTTTATGCATAATTTCCTTTGTCAATCGTATACGTTAGAGTTTCGGCGATTTAGGTAACCGAGATCTCGTCTTGCCTAGGCTACCTAGACTAGGCAGTGTAGTATACTTTCAGACATTATCCCCGTTTACCCTCGTATCGTTTTATTGATTCAACGGGAGATAGTACATCTCCTAGAATTATATAACTCGATACTTGTCTCCTGTGGAGATTTAAGGGTAATCCCTTTTTCTCTCTGAGTGCCGCCACGGGCGGCAACCCTTTCTGGTCTTGCTATAGAGTAGTTCACTCCGGCTTGCCTAGGCCAGGGTTTTCTGCCTCCCACCTTTGCTGGTGAGAGCCCGGCTTTGGTTTTCGACAGAACCTCAGAGTATTCAGTCTTTCTGCCGGTGGCAGAGCTACAGGGTGAGTAGTCACTCCCCTGCCGGCTAATAGCCGCCGGCATAGGAGGCTAAGCCTTCCTAGGCCGCACCTGAAGTGGTAGTTTGATGCCGCCACCTTCTCCCCTACGGCCTAAAAGACTAGTCCTGTGTTGGCAGTCCTTAGGCTGAAGAATAGACATTCTTCTGCTGCCTAGGATGGCACCGACACTGAAACGATGTTTCTCCCGTGTTGAGAGGCGGCGGCAATCCTGCCGCCTCATATTAACACCATTTCGGCAGACCCTAGGCTGAAGAATGAAATTCTTCTGCCGCCTAGGATGGCGCCGATATCGAAACAGAGTTTCTTCCTTGTGTGGTAGGGACGGCAATCTTGCCGCCGCATTCCACACTTTATACAGGACCCTTTTCCCTGGCCCCTCTGTCCTTTAGCGATGACTTAGCCATCGCAATCCATGTGGCTGTCGTCCTGCAATCTCACCGCTTGCCGGGTGGGTTGTGGGGCCGGCCGGGCTCCTACATAAGCAGCTGTTTAGTCACTCAGTCTTTCCCTTATGGACACAAGGATCCGGGAATGTTGTGCCTGCTATGGCGGCTGCTGGTGGGAGACCCCTCTGCCGCTTAAGATTCTTCAGTCTTCCCTTGGACTGCCATCCACATTCTTGTAACCGGCAACGCCGGCAACAGACCTTGCGGATGGATGGAAGCCTGAATGATGCATTCTCCCCTTCCATTTGAGCCTTCTTTCTGGAGGAAGGCAGTAAGATTATATACTTACATCCTTATTTAGTGTAAACATACAATTAAATAAGGCAGTCCTTCATGCTTTTTCTCTCTCTGTCTGCTAGTGCCGCCAGGTACTAACCCATGGGCCGGTGCCATCAGGTACTTAGTCGGCGGCATGCCGACTGTACCAGTGCGGCCAGGTACTACCCAGCCGGCGACATGCCGGCCAGAATGAGCCGCCAGGGCTAGCCCTGCCGGCTGAACTACAGTATATGATTATACAGTAGCCAGTATATTTGCAGTAGAGTATATACTGCAGATAGAAAACTATTGTATATATTATACAGTAGTTATTTTCCAACATATCTTGTGTATCCTTTCACAGTCTTTTGCTGAGACCAGTCCTATTGAAAGAATAGAATTCCTTCAATACTCTGATTAAAAATCAGTTAACACTTACCCCACAATATTAAGTAATTAAGAAGGGTCAGTAACTGTGCACACTTTTTCTATCCCTAGAAGTTAGAACCCTTCTCTTTTGAGTTACCCTGATAAAGGAAACTCTATATCCTTAATATTGGGGGGAGGTCACAGCAATGGACTGGAAGGGATACACAAGTATGTGTCTTTCCCTATTTCTTTGTAGCTTACTATCCTAAGCTATAATAATTAAAATGTTAAAATTTACATGTTTGTTTATCATGTGAGATAAACAATCGCATACTCATTTAATTTTCCTTTCTTTACAGGAGGAACCCCAGAGGAAATGCGATGCGATCTTCTGCAACCTTAGGAGTAAGAACTTCTACGGTCACAAAGCGTGCAGGTCTCATGCCCCCTGCACCATCATTACCGAATCCCTGCAATATTGGGACCCCCAAGTCTGCAATATTTGCCAGACCTTGGTGACCGAAGGTTTCGACGACCCCAAGTCAACGGAGTCAAGGGATGCGGGACGTGAAAAGCTGCACAAGTGGATAAGAGGGTTCCAGAAGAACTCTTCAGGACCATACCTACCTAACGATAGGATGTGTAGCTTACTGTTCCTGAAAGCGGGTAGTGAAATAGTTGGTCCCCAAGCACCACTCGAACCTCCCTGCATCCAGATTGCCGTGGACATCCCCCAGGAGGTAAGGATGTCAGTGTCTATGGACACTGAAAAGGATCTATTAAAGGATCATTCTGAGGAGAAGTCTACTCCACCTCTGGAAGAAGATGATGATGTCGAGTCGGAGTTCCTTCCGTCTGTGCCGGCACCGGAACCGTTACCCTCGACGTCTTCACCTTCTATCCCTCCATTGGACAACATGGGCCAGGCACTGGCCCATTTTACGGATTTAATGGGGAACTTTCGCAAACGAGGCGTTTGCAAGGCGAAGAAAAGGAAGCGAAACTTAAGAGAGAGCTCCGTGAAGCTCCACTTATCGCCTCCTGAGGGTCATACAAGCGACCCAGAGGCCAAGACTTCCCGACCTGCTCCAAAACCAATCCCTGGAGGTATGCGGAGTTTATGCCGAATTTGAACGGCAAACTCTACATCTCAGAGAAGATGGGAGCTGTCCCCTTAGACGACATCCAATTTAGGCCAAGCCTTAACACTTACCCTGATTGCTTCATTCAACTGAAGCATGAATCAATGTCAAAAGAGGAGACAGTTTTCGACCGCGATAAGGCACAGGCTCTCTTGTCAAGTAGCCTGAGAAGGGCGGGCTATTCGGTGTCGAAAGTGTTCGCCTTGAGCAAGAAACACCCGACCTTTCTTGCCTCCTGCTTCAATAGCCTTCCCCTTTACGCTGAAGGGATTTAAATCTGTTGCCAAGGCAGTGGAGGCAGGCAAACCATGCCCTGCACTGGAGGAGTGTAGGCCTCTGTCGTTAGCCTTGCCCATGCAGGAGAAGGAATGGAAGGAAGTCCACCTAACCTTTTCAGTAGGGAATCTGGACGCGGACATCGCTGGACGACAGTTTAGCAAGAACCTCCCTAAACTTTCTGACTTTCTCTTGTGCAAGGAACAAGAGACGAAGGAGAGACTTGCGTCCTCTTTATCCCTACAAAACTGCATAGAGATGTGGCAGGCCAACGAAGTACCCCAGGCATGCTCATGGTCCCGGCCAAAATGCATATGGCCAACCTAGTTAAGGATCTGTATGCTTTCATGAAGGCTAGGAGAGCCTGCAGAGAGTTTGTGTTCGCTGCGGCAACAGTGAAACATGAAACCAAGAAGCTTCTAACATCTGGGGTAAAGACCTCTTTCCAAATGAAGTAGTCAAAGAGGTAGTCGAGAAAGCCATCACGGAGAATAGGAACCTTAAGCTCCAACAATTTCAGGATCGTTGGACCTTCGATCCTTGGGCCCATGGCCTAATCAAGATTGGACTAGGATGGAAACGGAACAAGTCCCCACCATCAATTCCTCAACTCTTCCAACACTCCAACCCTGTATTAGAAGAGTATACCCTATAGCTCTTGAGCATACAGGTTATAAGGAAAGAAAAGTCCATCAATTTCCAGGGAAGGCTGTTTTGTGTTCCCAAGAAGGACTCAGGAAAATTCAGTCATTCTGGACTTGTCGCCACTCAACAAGTTCATAAAAAACACCAAGTTCAGGATGTTAATCCTTCAACACATAAGGACTCCTTTACAAAAAGGGGCGTTACAGTCTCGATAGACCTGACAGATGCCTATTGGCACTTCTAGTCAGTCCCCCCTCTCCTACCTGGGATTCAAGTTGCAGAAGATAAAGTATGTTCTAAGAGCCATACTCTTCGGACTAAACATAGTCCTAAGTATCTTCATGAAACTGGCAGACGCAGTCGTGTAACATCTACGCTTAGAAACTGTTCAGGTAGCAGAGTACCTGGACGACTGGCTGGTGCGGACAGCATCCGTAACGGCTGGTCTGCAAGCATCCAAAGAAGTAACCCAGTTCCTGGAACACCCAGGATGCAAAATCAACTTCAAGAAGTCTCGACCATCTCCAGTTCAAGGGTTTCAATGGCTGGCCATTGGAATCCTGTCACATTGTCCCTCCAATCCCTCAAGAGAGAGGAGGGAGATCGCAGGGTCTGTCAAGAGACTACTGTAATCCAACAGGATTTCAAGACGCCAACAGGTAAGAGTATTGGGCTCTCTCCAGTTCGCAGCAGTAACAGACCCAGTGATAAGAGCATAGCTGAAAGATGCGTCAGGAGTCTGGAGAAGATACGCATCAAACGCTCGAAGAGATCTGAAATGACCAATATCGGTCTTATTTCGATCACTTCTCAACCCATGGTCGAAGGCCAAGAGCCTAAGGACCGTGCCCTTGCAACCACCTCTGTCATCGATGACCATCCACATGGATGCCTCGACGGAAGAATGGGGAGTTCACTCCCATCAAAGGAAGGTCCAAGGGACTTGGTCTCTGTTCAAGGCCCTTCTCATCAACATCTTGGAAGCCATGACAGTCCTTTTGACATTGGGAAAACTCTCCCCTCGGAGATCAACCCTCATCAGGACAGCGAAGTGATAGTGAGATGTCTGAACCGACAAGGCTCGAGATCGTCCCATATAATCCATGTGATATTAGCCATCCTCTGTCTAGAGAGATGGCACCTATCATCAGTTCACTTACAAAGGATCCACAATGTGACAGCGAATGCTCTACTCAGGCTCAAGCCGATAGAGTCAGAATGGTCCACAGACGCAGACTCATTCTCTTCCATCTTGGAACAAGTCCCGGAACTGCAAATCGACCTCTTCGTGACGAGCGTCATCAAGAAACTACCTCGATATGTAGCCCCATACGAGGACCCTCTAGAGGAGATAACGGACGCCATGTACCTAGTTTGGAACGAATAGACCCGGAATTTCCTGTTCCTTCCATCCAATCTCCTGCTGAAGGCCCTCAACATGCTGAGATCCTTCCAAGGAACAGCAGTTCTAGTGGCTCCCAAGTGACCCAAGAGCAACTGGTTCCCTCTACTGATGGAACTGAGGCTGAGGCTGGGCCTTACACTGAACCCAGCTCGATCTCAATGGGTTCAAAAGTCAACTGTCTTCATCAGAGATCCCAAAACCTTCATTTCATGATTTTCTCACCCTAGCGGTTAAGAAAAGATTTGGAATCTCAAAAGGCAGTATAGACTTCTTAGAAGAATACAAGTCTAAGTCAACTAGAAGGCAATATGAATTGTCTTGGAAAAGGTGGGTTGCTTTTGTTAAAGCAAAAGGACCGAAAGAAATTTCCATGAACTTCTGTCTGTCCTTCTTTATCCACCTCCATAATCAAGATCTGGCAGCCAACACGATAACTACGTGCAAGTCAGCCTTGACTAGACCTCTTCTATACGCCTTTCAAGTGGATCTGACGAACGAAATCTTTAACAAGATCCCGAAGGCATACGCTAGACTTAGGCCTGCAGCTCCTCCGAAGCCCATTTCATGGTCTTTGGACAAGGTCCTACATTATGCTTCATCTGCGAACAATGAAGATTGTTCTCTCAAGGATCTAACCCTGAAGGTTATTTTCCTGTTCACTATCAGGGGCTAGAGTTGGTGAAATAGTAGCCCTATCAAGAAATGGGGGCCACATTCAGTTCACAGAAGTGGGAGAACTGATTCTCTTTCCCGATCCAGCTTTTCTCACCAAGAACGAGCTACCCACTAAAAGATGGGGTCCCTGGAGAATCTGCCCTCTGAAGGAAGATGTCTCTCTTTGTCCAGTAGTGTCTAAAGGTCTATCTTTGTAGAACTTCAGACTTCAGGGGAGGACAGCTCTTCAAAGGAGAAACCTCAGGATCAAACTTATCCCTAAAACAACTGAGGGCGAAGCTCACCTACTTCATTCGCAGAGCAGATCCTGACAGTACACCCGCAGGTCATGTTCCGAGGAAAATTGCTTCATCACTGAACTTTTTTCAGTATATGGACTTTGAGCGTCTTCGCTCATATACTGGATGGAAATCATCCAGAGTGTTCTACAAACACTATGCAAAGCAAGTCCACGAACTGAAGCATTATGTGGTGGTGGCAGGTAGTGTATCAAAACCCGTTGTCTAGTGCTGCAATGAACAGTTAATTGATTGGGACTATCAATTAGGGTGAAAAGGTGTTGACATTTCCAGTGCAATGCTTTTGAAGCGAGTGTCACCGGTGACACTTAAGACTGTTAAAAAATCTCAGGTGTGGAATTATATAGACAGCACTTGTGCCGTGTGTACATAGTACACAGTGTTGATAGTATACAACATTTACTGAAATTATATTGGGAAAATTTATCAAAACTTTCAGTTTTAGAGTGGCACTCATTATTTCTTCCCTTTCAGGGAGAAAAATATTTTCTGTATATGTTGCACGTACTGTATAATTCCCCTAACACGTTACATTTATTACACTTGTTATTCCACTTGGTCATTTATTCGAAATAAATGTCTGTAATTGCGTCCTATTTCGCCCTGCAATTAGCACATTAATTATGCCAGAGTTCTCTTATTTAAGTAAACCTCATATTATTGTATGCTTACAAACAATAGATATAGTTGACACTTACCGGTATTGTTCCGACAATATATACAAACCGTGAGACCTTTTGTATATCTAGTGGATACTTATGTTTGTTCATACAATATATGCTAACCTTGAGGCCCCTTTTCTACTGTCTAGTATGACTCTTCCCTGCAGGGGGCAGGAAGCACTAACATTGTCCATGATTAGTGGTAATGACAAATAACGGTAACGTCATTTGTCTCAATGGTCCGGATGACCATAGAAAAATTGTCCCAATGTTAAGGCACCTATGAAAATCCACAGATACAGTACTTTCTAGTAATTCTCTGGTAAACTTCCATCAGGACGACATGGCTTGAGGCCAAAAAACGGATTTTGAGCGAAGCGAACGAGAAAGGGTAACCTTGATAGCAGCTCGCCTTCTATTTTGCCACTCTTCCCCCTCGAGGTGAAAACGCTATTCGGGATGAAGATTGCTGTGTCGTATCAAGATATATGTCCCCTGATTTATGCGATGTCCTTAAAAGAAATTTTAAGGATATTAGCGCCAGGAGTTAGAATTCTGGAGACCTAAAGGTAAAATTCTCTGGGAATATCACTGTAGTCAAATATCCCTTAGGAAGCTACTTATAGGAACCTCCCATCAAGAGGACATGGGGGAAGTGCCTTGGTATATAGATAACTGTTGTTCCTCGCGGCCAAATCCATGATTGCTCTCATGTTCTCTTTCCAGTCATCCTGAGCTTTGTTTTTGCTTGCTTTGTTTTTCAATCCTCTATTCTTCATCCTACTCTTAGAGCATTCTGAACATTTTCATTACCTTATTCCACTCTTCTATAACCATGTCATTCTATAGATGTATTTGTTCCTACACATATACGAACACTTGTATTTTAATAGGAGTGTGTATTCAGAGCAGTTGGAACTCAGTTGTTAAAATTTAACGAGGTGTCGGTGGTTACTAGCAGGTGGTGTGGAAGCTCGCCTGCCCTCTCATTAGCAAACTGTGTAGCCACTTTGTTTTCAGCTGCTGGGTAATGTACAGTACATGTAAAATACTTATGTTGTCCCCAACTGGTTGTTTTGACCTTTTGCTTTTTATTTTAGATAAATTAGTTGGCAGATCATCTAGTGCGAACATTGTCCTCGGTCAGAACAAAGAGTCTTTGCGCACCGTCAAACGTTGAAGGGGAAGGGTGCCAATCGTCTTCTTTCTGTCACTGCCCCATCGAAGGAAAGGCAAAGGATGCATCGCCTGGTTGAGCACGCTTCTCGTAGAGTTCCTGCGATTTCTTTGCCCGTCAGAGCATCGTTGCCAGACTGGACATCTTAAAGGGCGAAATTTTAGTTTCTCCTCCTCCTTACCTTACTTGTAGGAGAACATCATAGAGGATGTCACCGTAGAACCCTAGGAACATGCTTACTCGACTCTTACTGTTTGTTTCCTCTTGGGAGAGATGGTGCTTTTCCAAGAAAGCACTCTTCTTTTTTCCCTTTCCTGGATTGGTGTGAAGGCAGTCCATGCTTACGTGCTTTACGCGCAAGGTATTCACACGTACTGCTTTGGCATACAGTATACTATCTTCTACACTCACATGAGATCTACGCGTACAGGCTCTACATAGTCTTTTACTTTAGTGGACCTCAGACGTACTCTTGCTTTTCAAACCAGGATTGTAGTCTAGCTCGTAATAATAATTTTTTGCATTCAGATCTTAGACTGTACCATACTGTATGTAGTATGTTAATTCCAAGTCTTATCTTCTCTCTCTTGAGGCTCAACATTACATAGTACTCTAGAAGTTTTATTCCAGTTGTGACCAGATTGTGGAATGATCTTCCTAATCATGTGTCATTTTCCGATGAAGTGGGCTAAAAAAAAGAAAATCTATGTAGACTCATTATCAACTCTCGAATGGAATAAGACAGTCCTGTGGGTCTGATGCTACACCTCGGTGCCTTAGCTTTACCTAAAACTGTTTGGGTCAGTTGTTGGATATTGTACGGCCCTCCTTGGTCCTAGCTTGGGTGGAGAAGGGGCTTGAGTACTGATCATATGCATATATGGTCAGTCTCTAAGGCATTGTCACTGTCTCTTGCCCCCTGCAATTCATGAGCGGCCTTTACCCCTTTGAACCTTTCTTAGTCCTGTAATAGTAGAAGGCAAATTCTAGGAGTCCTATGGATAAAAATTAAAGTAAAGGGTTGATAGATTTAATCAAGTATATATACACTACTAATCTCGAGAGGCATAACTTTAGTCTTTATCCCTAATCAAAAGTTTTGCAAAATTAAAAAACAATTTATATCCGCAACAAACTACGCCTCATTGTACTGGTGGTTCCCAAGACTTCTCTTCAACCTTCTGAGGGTTGCAACATTGACTTCGGGAAACTGCTTCTCCACAGCCTCTTCGTTCATGTGCGGGAATCGTCGTAGCAGATGGCAAACGTGGTTTCGAATACGGCTGAAAACAAAGAGAGAGTTTAGCAAAAATATGAATACATTGCATTTAAAGGTAGATTATCTTTCAATGCACACACTAATATAACACAAAATTGATTTAAGTAATTTGTATTTTTCCTAACAGTACTTACCTCGAACTACTTTCTTGGAAGTATCTGGGATCTCCTCCAAACCGATCAGAGTTTTGTGTAGTTTACCCTACTCCCATTTTCTATGAGGGGTAACCTCTGGCGGAGTGATACGCGCCCCGAGGCGACCCCGGGTCAGAGAGCATGCTTGCTCAGGTCTCGATCCCTAGTAAGTTCTTGAAAGCTTAGGTTTCTATGAAGTCCAGCAAGGCACTCGGGGAAGGATGGGTGGGCCATTACCCGAAAGTAGTTCGAGGTAAGTACTACTGTATTAGGAAAAATACAAATTACTTAAAATTTGTGATTTGTTCCAACACAGAGTACTTACCTCGAACTACTTTCTTAGGAGACTTACACCTTAGGAGGTGGGAGTGTCCTTCAGGACCTAGAGACCGTGCCAAGCATATAAGAGGAACCTAGATGGGAGACTAGGTTCTGCTGACCCCAAGGGAAACACGAGAAAATAGGGAAAACTACGCAAAATAAGTAACTCACCTCTGCAAGAAATCCTAGGAGACATGTCCTACCAATGATAGTGTATCCTATGGCAGTTTCAGGGGGCTACTGGTCATTTTGGTAAGGAAACAGGGGAAGGAAGAACAAGGGGGTTAAGGAATGAACCTGTGTCTCTTGGACTAACTACCCACGGTTATCACTGGGGCTACACCTTTAAACAGTTTGGAGCGCGGAAATGACCGTACTTAACGAGAACCCGTCCAGGGACTTCCTCGAGTAGTCCTTCAAGTAGTGAGCTGTGAAGGTCGACTGGTTCGACCAAGTACCTGCCCTCAGGATCTGGCCCACTGCCCTATTTTTCTCAAATGCCAATGAAGTACTTAAACCCCTAATGTCATGGGGTCTGGGCTTGCCTGGCAGGGGGACGCCTGCACTACTGTAGGGCCTGACAATCACCTGCCGTAACCAGAAGGAGATAGTATTCTTGGAGACTGGCTTCTTCACTAGTCCCGTGGAGACGAACAGACTCTTGATCCCGGGTCAAAGTCTGGCTGTCCTCTGTAAGTATTTCCGTACTGCCCTAACAGGACAGTCGCAAGTCCCTCGAGTTGCTTGACCGAGGGATTGCCAGCACTGAGAAGCCTTCAAACTTGGGATCCCAAACGGCTGGATTCTGAGTCTTTGCTACGAAGGATGGTATGAACCTGAAGGTAGCCTCACGCCAGCCCTTCGAGTGTGACACCTCGTACGACAGTCCGTGGATCTCCCCTACCCGTTTTGCTGATGCCAGAGTTAACAGAAAAACTGTCTTGAGGGTGAGATCCTTGTCCAAAATGTCCTTTAGGGGTTCAAAGAGAGGTTCTGACAACATCTTCAGGACTCTAGCCACGTCCCACTGGGGCACCCTAACGGCTTGAGGGGGCATGGTTGTTCGAAGCTCCTAATGAGCATCGAGATAAGCCTGAAGGCACCCAGGTTGATGCCCTTCAGGAGGAAGACTTGACCCAGAGCAGCTCGGACTCCTTTTATGGCTGGGATGGACATGTTTACCTCGTCCCTGAGATAGACCAGGAAGTCCGCTATCTCTGGAATGGAGGCCCTCAATGGTTTGATGTTCCTCGAGACGCACCACTTAGTGAACATGGCCCACTTTGCTTGGTATACTGCTGCTGATGAACGCCTCAGGTGCCCTGACATCCTTGTTGCCGTTTTCGAAGAATATCCCTCCTTCCTCAGGAGACTCTCGATAACCTCCACGCGTGAAGGCGGAGGGACCGAGGGTTTTCGTAGAACCTTTGAAAGTGGGGCTGCCGGAGAAGATCTGGCCTATCCGGAAGGGGCCATGGAAGGCGCGCCATTTTATTTAGATCCGCGAACCACTCTCTCTCCGGTTACCAGGGCACTACCAAAGTCTTCCATAGGTTGTCCGCTCGCCTCACCCTGTTGAGGATCTGTCTGAGCATCCCGAAGGGAGGGAAGGCGTAAACGTCGAGGTTGTCCCAAGAGTGCTGGAAGGCATCCTCGAACGCCGCTTCCGGATCTGTCACAGGAGAACAAAACACGGGGAGCTGTGCGTTCAGTCTCGTTGCGAAGAGGTCCAACACTGGCGATCCCCATTTCTGAATGAGGGTTTTGGCCACTTCCGGGGCTAAGGACCACTCGGATCCTACCACTTGACCCATTCTGCTGAGGCCGTCGGCCAGGACGTTTCTCTTCCCTGGAATGAACCTTGCTGAGATCTTGATCTGTTCCCCTTCGGCCCATTCCAGTAGTCCCATCGTGAGGATGCATAACTCCTTTGATTTTAGTCCTCCCTGTTTCCTTAAGTAGGCCACCACCGTGGCGTTGTCGCACATCAGTGCCACAGTGTTTCCCCGGAGTCGATGGACGAACTCTAGGCACGCTCTTCGCACTGCCAACATCTCTAGCACGTATGTGCTAGTTTTTCTCTTCGTCCGTCCAACTTCCTCTTGCTGACCTACCGAGGAGATGGGCACCCCACCCCTCCTTGGATGCGTCCGTGAACAGGAACATCTCCGGAGGGTCGGCTACGAAGGGCATTCCCTTGAGGGTCTTCGATCTGGCGATCCACCACTCTAGGACTTCCTTCGTCTCCGGGAACACCGGGACCACCTTGTGGGGGGAGTCTCTCTGGTTCCAGATCTCTTTCAAATTCCATTAAACTCCCCTGAGTTTGAGTCTCCCCTCGGGGACTAGCTTCTGCAATGAAACGAGGTGGCCAACAAGTCTTTGCCAGTCCTTGGCTCTCCTGGGCTGGCCCGACAGGAAGGGCTGGAGGATCTGGTCTAAGTTGTCTAGTCTTCCCCCCCCCCCCCCCCCCCCCCCGTCGCTTTCTCCACCAGGAAGAGTCTGCTGTAGAACCCCGGGCCCGGACTCTTGACTGGTTCCATCGCCCCTTTCGCCAGCATCGTAGAGACCTCCTCTTGTAGGGCTGCCCTTCTTAAGGGGTCCTTGGGTGCCAACCACTCTGCCTGTTGATCCGGCATTAGAGGGTGGGGGGGGGGGGTTCGCCAGGAAGGGCAACCTACACCCTTCCTTCAGAACTGCTACGGTCCACGGATCTGCTCCGTGGTCTTTCCATGCTTGCCAGGAACTCTTGAGGCATCCCCCCACCTGAGGCTTCGGCAGGAGTAGGGGGCGCCTCTCCCTATCTCCTTCTAGAGGCGCGGCCTGAGCGGCCTCTTCTGGCTGTTGCATAGGAAGGCCTGAAGGTTGACTGAGCTGAAACTAATCCCCTACGGGAGGGCTGGGAAGACTGAGACCAGGCCGAAGCAGGGGAGTCTCTCCTGGGTTGACTAGGTGAGGCACGAGGAGGAAGGGAGGCGTCGGAGGGCGCCCTTCTATGGGTAGGTCTTCTCACTGGAGGGGGTCTGGAGTCTCCGGTATCTTTCAGCTTATTGACCCTTTCTACCGTCTCTTCCACTGCCTTCAGGGGGAAAATTGTCACGTCCCACAGGGGTAGGCTCCTCAGGGATCTCGCTTCTCTGTCAGGGAGCCTCCTGACAAGTTTATTGAGCATCGTGTCCCTTCTCTGCAGAACCCAATTGGCGGCCTGTGCGATGGATTGGTATGATAGGAACTTCAGTGCTTCAGGCCTGGTTCTCCAGAACGGTGAGGTCGTAGGAGGACTAGAAGCCTACCAGCGTGGAGGCCCACCAATCCAGCCACGAGGATACGTTCACCAGATCCTTGGCTATCTCCTCCATCATGGCAGCTTCCGAAGGGGAGAAACAGACCGGGGCGGTATAGGCCCTCTCTTACGCTGCTCCTTGTCCCAGGATGGCGACTGCTGGCTCCACAGTACAGGAACCTGCGTGATGCCCTTCAGGAAGGTAGAACCGGCTCTGGGATTTTAGGCCTTGAAGAAGCTTGGAGGAGCTCTGGGTCTTAGGGGCTTCTGCATGGTTGGCCACAATCTTGTTTACGTGAGCCCTACCCAGCCTAACATCCCTGGCCAACGGAAGGGCTAGTGAGGGTCTCTGCTGTACAGGGGCATCCACCATCCTGCTGAGGCTCGAGAGCCAGACTTCGTCGGAGGAGGGCTCAGGTTCGTCCAGTCTGAGATGCCTCCTGATGAGTCCTATCACCCTCCTGTAGGCCGAAACCTCTGCTGCTGAACCTTCTGCGTTGTCGTCCATTTCTTCCGTAGGATGCTCTACTGTCTGCGTCGGAGGTCCTCCGATGGCAGGCGCCGTGCGGGGGAGAGGAAGCATCTTAGTATGGTTCAACTTCGGCGGCTCAGGGCGTAGGACGGGCATCGCCGTCGGGACGGAGGCCTCCGTCCTGGGCTTATCCCTGCTTACGGAGGTCCAGGCAGCTGCGGACTTGCCCGTCAAAGGGAGTTGCTTCTGTCGTTCCTGCTCACTCGACGTTGACTTGGAGGTCGGGACGCGGCTGCCAGACCGAAGGGACGACTCTCCGCTGGGCGGATGGAGTCGGAACCTTCGCGGACTTACGCCTGTCCGCTGGGACCTGAGGAGAAGACTCCCTCCGTCGATCGTATCTGCCGCTGGATACGTACCTTTCTGGTGAGCGAGCTCTTGGACGCCAGCTCGAGGAGCTCGAAACTGCCGACATCTCGATAAGTTTGCTACGAGGGATGACGACCCACTCTTCCCCCGGGGAGCCAAACTCTCCTATACTTCCTCCTGGGGGATCTAGATCGCCTACACACGTAGCGGGATCAAGAACGAGAGCGTCTCCTGCGGGACCTCTCGCGGCGTCTTCTATGGTCCCTCGGGGCTCCGTCTTCCGAGGAGCATGAGTAGGCCTCTACCGAGGAGCCCGAGAACTTATATGATCTCACCGGTGGGCCCGACTCGTGCAGCGTCGTTGGTGGGACCACGCGGCGCTCGATGGGAGAAGAGGGCTGTAGGAAGACGCGAAACGTAGCTGAAGGCGCTGGAGGGGAGTGTGGGAGTTCGTCATTGGGGGTACCAGGTTTCAAATCCCTCCTCCATCCTCAGCGGAGACCTAAAGGGCGTCTTCGGCGGCAATCACGCGAGGGAGTCTTCCTTCTCGGCGGCGCCCTCGGCTGCGGTAGCACCTGAAAAAAACGCCCAAGAGGTGGGAGAAGAGGTAGGCACAGTTTTTCCCCACATAGGATCATCTGAAGAGACAGGCCCTGCTTGCACCAGGGTTCCGTCCCCCGAACACACTCCCTCAGGCCCCTCACTTGCCTGGAATGACGCCACAACACCACTATCCCACACTTCAGACTCTTAGGGAAGGGCCACAGGCCTCTTCCCCGCAACTGACTTACCTCGTCCCCTACTCTGGGTAGGGGAAGGCGGCAGCGAGGCTCTGTCTGACGATACGCCCGGCGAAGCAAGAGGAGAAGATACGCTCGGTTTCTTAGGCGATCTCTTAGATGCCTTCTTCTTTTTGGTGCTGTAACGCACCCACTGCACCTCGTTCCAGGACTCACACTCCGGACACGTGGCTGTAGGGGAACACACACTGCTCCTACACGAAGAACACAAGGAGTGCGGGCTAACTTCAGGTTTCGACAGGAAAGCACCACACGATTTACCGGCCATAGGCCCAGGACAACGTCGGGGATGCTCCATAATGCACTAGTAAAGCACCGCAAGACACAGGAACACAAAAGGAAAAGGATAAGGGAAAGCACAAAGGTACCACGTGGGGATCGCGTGAGGCACAAAGGGTCGCACTGGGTGAAGAGAGCGTCGAGATGATATTGCGACGCGACCAGAGAACTTACTGGGGATCGAGACCTGAGCAAGCATGCTCTCTGACCCGGGGTCGCCTCGGGGCGCGTATCACTCCGCCAGAGGTTACCCCTCATAGAAAACGGGAGTAGGGTAAACTACACAAAACTCTGGTTGTTTGGGAGGAGATCCCAGATACTCCTAAGAAAGTAGTTCGAGGTAAGTACTCTGTGTTGGAACAAATATGAATTGAACATAACCTAAGCCAAAAACTCAGTTAATATGACAACTACTCTACTGTACATGTTTATTAATCATCATTGGATTGGATTTATGAATTTGGGCTACATAGGCTGGTGCTGGGGTCTGTTAGGCTATTTAGTGCCCAAATGCAACTGGGGAAAATCCCTGCAGCAAGAGAGAAGAAAGGAACTGGGGGAATAGATGTAATGTAGAAGGATATTAAATAGCAATACTGGTGACCGATGTGGTGACGTCCTTAACTGGTGAACGCCAGAAGGGTTTGAGTCCCGCTCAAACTCGGTAGTTTCTTTGGTCGCTGCAACCGCAACTGGGAAAAACCCCTGCAGCAAGAGAGAAGAAAGGAACTGGGGGAATAGAGGTAATGTAGAAGGATATTAAAAAACAATACTGGTGGCCAATGTAGTGATGTCCTTAACTGGTGAATGCCAGACGGGTTTGAGTCCTGCTCAAACATGGTAGTTTCTATGGTCGCTGCAATTTCACCATACTTGTGAGATAAGGATGGGGGATTTGGGTGAGCTTAAAGGTCTATCTGCTGAGTCAGCAGCCTGGCACTCCTAGGTCCTAGCTTAGGTGGAGAGAGGGTATGGTTGCTGATCAATCTCTAGTGCGTAATATAGTCAATTTCTAGGGCATTGTCCTGCTTAATAAGGCAATGTCACTGTCCCTTGCCTCTGCCATTCATGAACTGCCTTTTAACCTTTAAACTGAGGGGACCATTTCCCAAACACATAGATCTCCTCTGAAAGATCTCTCCAACCCGGCCAGGATGCGTTTGCATAAAGGATCGCGGATATTTTGGAAGAGACCAGTGGGACCAACGTGGAAAAGGCCTTTAATGTGGTCCATGTCTTAGCAATTCTTTTGCAATGCTTGGGCAACTTAGCCCACAGGTCTTGAAACCCCTTCCGGGCTGCTCTTCTCCAAACATAATTAAGGTCTTTCAACCTGGTCTTTAACTATGGGTCAACTAATGAGGCAAAATGAAGAAGGCATAAGATCTTCTTCAGTTGTCACTTGGTGGAGAAGTGGTTTTAAATGAGTATTCTGATTCTTTGCTAAGCTGCTTTGGTTAAACTTTGAGTGGCTTACACATATTCCATTGAAGTCCTAGATACTGAAATATCCTTTCTTGAATGAATCTTATTTTGCAAGGTCAACAATTACCCTCAAGCCAATATATCAACAAAATAACCATTTGTAGAATTGGTTAGAAAAGCATGTTTTATGCTACGCATTAATGTCCCTAGCATTATTGTTAGCTAATCTATAACCTTAGTTGGAAAAGCAAGATGCTTTAAGCCCAAGGGCTCCAACAAGGAAAAATAGCTCAGTGAGAAAAGGAAAAAGGAAAGAAACAACAAAAGTAGTAATGAACAATCAAAATATGACAAATTCGGAGATAATTTGTAATTTTCCCAACTATACAAACCTTAGCTATTTAATCTGGTTATTACTTTCAGCGTAGCTGAAATGACGAGCCATTAGAATTTTAATGAGGGTTTACTACCTACCTCGCTAGTTAGCGGGGGGTAGGGAGGGGTAGCTTGCTATCCCCCCCCCCTCACACACCTGAGTGCTGAGTTCAGTTTGCTTAGAGGTAGGACTTCACGGGGGACAGGGCTGGCGGGCAAGTTTGATTAAATAGCTAAGGTTTGTATAGTTAGGAAAAATACAAATTATCTCCGAATTTGTCATTTGTTCCGTAACTGAAATACAAACCACACTATTTAATATGGGTGACTCAACCCTTAGGAAGGGTGGAAAAGTCCCAGCCATACTGGCTTTTGGCTTTGCCCGGGGACTCACTATCTGAGTGTGTCAGCACTCAACAATAAAGAGTCCCTGCACCTCGCTACACAAGGGCTGCGGCCTACATAAGCTGTGTGTGAAGGATTATGTGTGACTCGTCCTAGGAAGTTGACCTGAAGCTCTATAGATGGAAAACTTTAGGCTAGGACTTACCCAATACCACCTCGTCAGGGTATGGGGACGTGACAGTATTAACTTAATATTAGGAACACAAGGAACCATGGTTTACCTGCAGTGGTTTGAGGTCAGCTATGCAGAGAACCCAGGATGCTGCTTTCTCCAAGGAAGGAGAGGATGAAGAAAAGAATAAGGGCCAGACAAATCTTTTCATTCATGCAGACTAAGACCGGGTAACAATGCCCTCAACCCTCTGCTACCTGTCCATTAAGGAGCCTGAGCTTAGACCAGCTGTTGTGCAGCCACCACAGGGCCGATAGAGAACGTATCGAGCCTCCTGTGTGTCACGTCTTGCAGGTAGTGGGCTGTGAAGGTCGTCTGACGCTTCCACACCCCTGCTTGTAGAACCTGCGTCACTGAGAAGTTCTTCTTGAAGGTCAGGGACGTAGCTACACCCCTTACATCATGCGCTCTAAGGCGACATGACGGACGAGGGTCAGGATTCAGGGACAGATAGATTACCCTACGAATCCATGCGGAGATGGTATTCTTGGTGACCCTCCTCTTTGTTCTCCCAGTGCTCACAAACAAAGCTTGCACTTGGGGACGAATGCAGCCGTTCTTTGAGATATAACCTCAGATTCCTTACTGGACACAGTAGGAGATGGTCTGGGTTATCTGTTACAGAACGAAGACTCGAAATCCAGAAAGAGTCGAATCGAGGATCCGGCACTCCCGGATTCTGTGTCTTAGCCACAAACTCAAGGACGAATCTGAACGTTACCTCCCCTCATTCCCTTGCATGGGCGATGTCATACAAGAGACCATGAAGTTCACTGACTCGCTTGGCCGAGGCCAAAGCTAGTAGGAACACCGCCTTCCAAGTTAGGTGGCGATTTGAAGCCTGGTGAAATGGTTCGTAGGGAGGCCTCCTAAGAGGCCTGAGAATTCGAACCATGTTCCCTAGAGGAGGTCTCACTTCCAACTGAGGGCAGGTAAGATCGTATCTTCGTATGAGTAGGGAAAGTACCAGCGGGGAAGGAATGTCCGCTCCTTTGAGCCTGAAGGCTAGACTTAAGGCTGAGCGATAGCCTTTCATTGCCGAGACTGAAAGGCACATTCTTCCCGCAAATAAACAAAGAACTCCGCTCTTGCTGGAATATTGGTATCGAGTGGAGAGATACCCCTTCACGATTCCAACCACAGAAAACTCGCCACTTTGCCTGGTAGCCCCTGCGGATGACCTGCGCAGGTGTCCAGACATCCCGTTCGCAACTTGTTGTGACAATCCTCTCTTAGTGAGGAGATGCTGGATAGTCTCCAGGCGTTAAGTCGAAGCGAAGATACGGCTTTGTGAAAGATGTTGGCATGTGGTTGTTTGAGTAGTTTGTGTCGCAGAGGGAGTTCTCCCAGAAGTTCCGTTAGGAGTTGCGGAAGGTCCGGAAACCATTCCGCGTGATGCCATAGCGTAGCTATAAAGGGTCAACGAGCGATTGACCGATATTCTAGTTTTGTTGAGCACCCTCCTCATCAGACAGAACGGGGGAAAAGCGCACACGTCGGTGCTGTCCCACCGTTGTTGGAAGGCGGCATCTTGCCAGAGTGCTTTGGGATCTGGGACTGGGGGCAATACAGCAGGAGCTTGAAGTTCAGCGCTGTAGCGAACCGATCCACAGTCGGGTAACCCCACAAAGTCAGGACTTTGTTGGCTACTGGATGATCCAAGGACCACTCAGTACTCATTATCTGAGATGCCCTGCTCCGACTGTCGGCGAGCACATTCCCTTTGTCTGGAATGAAACGAGCCGATAGAGGAATCGAGTGGACTTCGGTCTATCTCAGTATCTCTACTGAGAGATGGGATAGCTGCTTTGAAAAGGTACCTCCTTGCTTGTTGATGTAATCCACTACTGTGGTGTTGTCGCTCATCACACCACAGAGTGATCCGCTAGGTCTTTGTTGGCACTGTGTAAGGGCCAGGAAGAACGGCCTTCATCTCTAGCAGATTTATATGGAGGCACTTTTCCGATTCTGACCACAGGCCTTCGTCCGAAGGTGAAGGAGAAAAGTCTGAGGGGGGAGAGTACCTGCCTCGAAGACAGCTACGTCTTTGGAGAAGTAACCTCGTCCGAACTCCTCTTTTCCTCTTCGGGGGAGTAGTTGCAGCCAAGGATTTGTGGCTCCATTCAGAGAGAACAGCTTGAAAGCCTGTGCTACCGCTCTGATTAGAGTCCCAAACCAGGCTTCCGGCCGACGGTTGCGCTGTCAGACACTCCCTCTGGAGGGAAAGTCGCCTGTAAAAGATAAGGACGGCATGTCCCTGGACCTTTCTGGAACCTTTCCCCCTCCGGGAAGCACACTGTTCTGTGCTGGGGGGGGGGGGAGAAATGTGGCAATGGCGACCTTACAGCGCATTGTCCGGCAGCCTCGCGCGGGGGAGGGTATTGGCGATTGCGCTAGGGAGCGCGCTGGCGATTGTGCTAGGGAGCGCACTGGGAAATACCCAGGGGTCGCGCGCGCGACTGTTGAAATGTGTGCGCGCAACTGTTGAAATGTGTGCGCGAGCGAGACTTCATAGGGTGCGCAGGAATCAGATTGACGAGCAGGGTCAGATTGAAGAGCCTGTGCGGACCAGAATGTTGGCACGCACGAGCGCGGCTATCAGCGTGCGGAAGACCATCTGCGCGCGCACGGAAGAGATCGTCGGCGCTTGCGCACGGAAGAGATCGTCGGCGCTTGCGCACGGAAGAGATCGTAGGCGCTTGCGCACGGAAGAGATCGTCGGCGTTTGCGCGCGTAAGAAGATCGTCGGCGCTTGCGCGCGTAAGAAGATCGTCGGCGCTTGCGCGCGTAAGAAGATCGTCGGCGCTTGCGCGCGTAAGAAGATCGTCGGCGCTTGCGCACATTAGGTCGGCGAGTGCGCGCGGGAAACCATTGGTGCCCGCGCGTGGACGATCGTCGGTACTTACGCACGTATGAAGATCGTCAGAGATTGCGCGCGAAAGATCATCGGCCAAGAAGATCGTCGGCGCTAGCGCGTGCGCGCTAGGTTGAAGGATCAGCTGACAGGACGATCAGGAACTGGGATGTATCCTTAAAAGGAAGGGCATCCCCTGAAGAGGACCAAGGCAGGTCTGCTTCAGAGTCCAGAGCCGACGATCAACACTGGAAGTACTGCTTGATACTCTGAGTAGTGGTCTCTTTGAGAGACCTCTCCCGCGAACGGGAGAGGTGCCCTTTGTAGAAGAGACTTGGAGACACCGCAGGCTGAACCACTGGTGAGCGCCTGTGCGCTATCTCAGGAAACTCCAACGATGTGTGCTAATGTGCAGGGAACGTTGGCGAGCAGTGCCTGGAACAGGATGTCTCTGGATGGCAGTCTCAGGAACAGCAGGACCAGCGGGCAATTGCGCGCAGGGGATACCTGGCGCTTAAGGGACTTAGTCATAATGTGAGAAAGCCCCTTTTGCCCCGAAGGGATCGGTGCCCATTGGATAACGGGGTGCGTGGGCGCCCATAGCGTGTCAGCAGCCAGGAACGGAGACGGCAGGTCAGCAGGTCTAGGAGAACGAGACCCCGAAGGATCAGAGTGACTAAGGGCACGAGAGACCAAAGGCCTAACGGAGCCTGTGTTGCGAGACCCCGAAGGGTCAGCGCAACGAGAAACCGAAGTTTCCCTGTCACTAAACACCGAAGTGTTGGAGTGACTAAAGTTACGAGAGTCCAAGGGTTCTGCGTAACTAATGTTACGAGACCCCGAAGGGTCAGCGTAACGAGAAACCGAAGTTTCCTTGTCACTAAACACCGAAGTGTTAGTGACTAAAGTTACGAGATCTCAAGGGATCAACGTAACTAAAGTTACGAGACCCCGAAGGGTCAGCGTAACGAGAAACCGAAGTTTCCCTGTCACTAAACACCGAAGTGTTAGTGACTGAACAGCAAGCTGGTCTAATCAAGAACAATCCTCTGAAGAGGAATCTCTATGAGTGGCCTCTCTCGCGAAAGAGAGAGGTGAACACTTCGTAGAAGAGACTTGAAGACACTGGTGATGGCGCCCCTAAGGGCCGTAGGGTCAGCAAGCTGACCTATAAGGAGCAATCTTCCGAAGAGGAGCCCTTATTAGTGGCCTCCCTCGTGAACGAAAGAGGTCACAAGACTGATCCTGCAGCTGCTCAGCCTCTTGAGCATAGCTACAGAAGCAACAGCTCAGCCCCAAGAGCATAGTCACATGAAATTCCATGGCCCGGACTTGCAACTGCTCAGCCCCTTGAGCATGGTTACAAGAGCGGTCACTCAGCACCAAGAGCATAACCGTCTAAGGACCAGGAAAACCCATCTAAGAATATTAAGGTATGAGAAGTTCCCCCTCTGCAGGGGGAAGATCTCACACCTGGGAAGGGAACCTCCCTCGGAAGGGAAGTTACGTACCCCTGGAGGTGAACCTCCTTATCGTTCTAAGATGAACTGAAGAGCTGACAGTTGTCACGGGAGAACTTCTAAGAGAAGGGATAACGCAGAAGAGTAACCCCGAGGGAGTAGCAAAACATAAGAATTATAAATTAAGTATGCGCCCTCCTCCCCCACTGACATTCACGGGAGAAGGGGGAAGGCGGAGAACTTTAACAAAAAACAGAATTATAACAATTATAATTATGTAACTGAATTTTGAATGTTCACAAATAGTAAGAACCACTGACCCCCGAAGGGAAGTGTTCCCCAGAAGCTGAAAAGTTAAAAATACAATTAGATTTCATTAAAAATAATTGAGACAAATAAAACGGAATAGCAACTCAGCCCGCAACGGGAAAGAAGTTTCCGTAAGAGTACGTAGTAGTAGTAAAGGGTGAACGACCTCGAGTAGAGAGAGAGAGAACGTAGTCAAACTAAACTTCCACATTCCCTTTGCTGAGAATCAAAGTTCCCCGTAGGAAAGGAGGAACAGCGAAGATAATAAATGAATGAAGAAAGTCCAGCGATGATGATTCCTCACGGCGGACGAATTAACGGAAAGCCGAAGGAAACGACCGAAGGACCAAGAGGGAGAGGCCGCGCCCCATGACGTGAAACTGTGGTGGCCTAGCACTACGCCGGTGTCGTACACTACCACACAGCACAAACACTTATAGCATCCTGCTTTTCCAACTAGGGTTGTAGCTTAGCATTTAATAATAATAATAATAATAATAATAATAATAATAATAAGAAGAAGAAGAAAAATTAAGTAAAAAGACAAAAAGCATAAATGGCTGTCAAAAAAGCGAGGGTGAAAGCGGACACGTCCGCTTACCACCCGAGCCAAAGTAAAAGTGAGCTCAGCACACAGGTGTGTGAGGGGGGGTGGGGGGGGGGGGGGGTGGCAAGCTACCCCTCCCTAACCCCCGCTAACTAGCGATGGGGGTGGTAAACCCTCGTTAAAATTCTATTGGGTCGTCATTTCAGCTACGCCGAAAGTAATAACCAGATTAAATAGCTAAGGTTTGTATTTCAGTTACGGAACAAACAAAATTTTAAGAACAGTAGCAACATTAAATTAGGTCTTTCATATATAAACTATAAAAGCTTTTAAAAAAAACAAGGAGAGAAATAAGACGGAACAGCATTCTTGAGTGTACCTTCAAGAAAGAGGACTCTAATACAAGACAGTGAAAGACCATGGTACAGAGGCTATGGCACTACCAAAGACAGAGAACAATGGTTTGATTTAGGAGTGTCCTCCTAGAAGAGCTGCTTACCATAGCTAAAGAGTCTCTTCTACCCTTACCAGGAGGAAGTAGCCACTGAACAATTACATTGCAGTAGTTAACCCCTTGAGCAAAGAAGATCTGTTTGGTAATCTCATTGCTGTCAGGCGTATGAGGCCAGAGGAGAATATGTAAAGAATAGGCCAAACTATTCGATGCATGTATAGGCAAAGACAGAATGAGCCGTAGCCAGAGAGAGGGATCCAATATAGTAGCCTATTGCCTGGCCAGTCAAAGGACCCAATAACTCTCTAGCAGTAGTATCTCATCGGGTGGCTGGTCCCCTGGCCAACCTACTACGGTTCAAAGTGTGACAGATTCTGGAATTTCTGTGTGCCGCAATACCAGATATACTGCTAATTATCAGATTGAAAGCTACCTACCTACCTAACCACAATCCTCTTTCTCTCTAAGTTTTTTCTAATAACCAGATTAACATCTC
This sequence comes from Palaemon carinicauda, assembly GCF_036898095.1. Lineage (NCBI taxonomy): Eukaryota > Metazoa > Arthropoda > Malacostraca > Decapoda > Palaemonidae > Palaemon > Palaemon carinicauda. Next base: position 230,632 of record NW_027168638.1, read on the forward strand.
CCTACCTAACCCACAATCCTCCTTCTTTCTCTCTCTTTATATATATTATATTTATGTAATATTTCATTCATTATTCATTTTCAACTTTTTTTTCACACCACCCAGGCGAGGTGAAAATCTGGACACATTTCATTTAGAGATGTCCCCCGTACTCTGTCCTCCACCACCACAATGTGGCAGTATGGGAAAATACGTGCTATGTCTCATAAAAGCTGAACAAATCACTGTTATAATTTTAAAAATGAACATCTATTGCTCTACGTAGCTTCCTTTACTGTATACAGAATATATGCATCACTTTCAAATAACAAAGAGAGAGAGAGAGAGAGAGAGAGAGAGAGAGAGAGAGAGAGAGAGAGAGAGAGAGAGAGAGAGAGAGAGGTTCGAAGTTTGATTCGGCAACATGGCAAGAGGTAAATGACCATAACAGCCCTATCCTGAACAGACTATAGCCCACGTATAATTACAGGTCAGCAACTAGAGGGGCACCCAGTAGAGCGCAGACCTCTGCCGCGGCAGCATATTTCTCAACCTTGACCTTGACATGTATTAATTGGTGTGGATTTTCATACACTCAAATATGTATCAAGTTTGAAGTCTCTGTGGCAACGATGTCCAAACTTAAGGTTGATTACGTGAATTGGACACTTTGCTTGAACGTGACCGTGACCTTCGTAAATTTAATCATTTCTACCTTTTTACATAACGGTTAATTCCTGCAAGTTCAATTACTCTACGATTAAATTGTGGCCAAGAAACTGTTCACAAACACACAAACAGGGACGAAACATAACCGCCTTCCAACTTCGTTGGCGGAGGTAACAACGCCAGGCTAAAGCTTTTGTTTAGTTTCATAATGATCCGTCTATAACATTCACAAGCTAATCTTGAAAGACAGTGAAAATACGATTTATCCCGGTAATTAAATAAATATCATTAAGTTTAGCTAAAATTATGAAAACAAGAAATTGCTAAGCAATGCAAGATGAAATATATAACGAGGAATTATAAAATTATTTTTTAATTGTAAAGTGATATAAAATTTCAACACTGAAAAAGGAGGAATGAAACAAACTACGCCCCTCCATGTTGTCGAGAAAGCCGGAGAGAGGCTAATAACAGCGTACAAATCAAAAGCAAGCTAAAAACAAAATAAGCTATCGACGGCAAAATTAACAATAAATTAAGTTACTAGGTTAATGGAATTGAGACTAAGGTCAACTGATTATAACGTGATTCCTGTTACTCAGGTATATTTGATGATTTCTTAATTTCAGGAAGATGAAACGAGGATTGATTGATTGATTTAAGGTTTTCAGGCATCCTGACATCTAAGGTCATTGATGCCGACGAAACGAGGAATGATGTTGATGGTTCGATGACAAGAAATTAGATGGGGGTTCTAGGCGAGGACATGGTAACGACGTGTGACCCAGTGGGTGTGTTATTTCATGTTCAATAGCACCTGAACTAGAAGATATCTCTTATACAGACTGAGTCTGTGCTTTGCACGTTTGATACACCGGCCCTGGAGCAGGGAAGACATTATCTCTTTGGTATTTATGTCGTATGGAATTCTCTGTTCTAGCCTTTTACAGGAAAGTCTATGAAGGCCTCACAAAACATTAACTCCAAAAAACAAACCTTTACTTATATAAAAGCCTAAGACAACTTAAAAAACAAACCTTTACTTATATAAAAGCCTAAGACAACTTAAAAAAACAAACCTTTACTTATATAAAAGCCTAAGACAACTTAAAAAACAAACCTTTACTTATATAAAAGCCTAAGACAACTTAAAAAAACAAACCTTTACTTATATAAAAGCCTAAGACAACTTAAAAAACAAACTTTTACTTATATAAAAGCCTAAGACAACTTAAAAAACAAACCTTTACTTATATAAAAGCCTAAGACAACTTAAAAAAACAAACTTTTACTTATATAAAAGCCTAAGACAACTTAAAAAACAAACTTTTACTTATATAAAAGCCTAAGACAACTTAAAAAACAAACTTTTACTTATATAAAAGCCTAAGACAACTTAAAAAACAAACTTTTACTTATATAAAAGCCTAAGACAACTTAAAAAACAAACTTTTACTTATATAAAAGCCTAAGACAACTTAAAAAACAAACTTTTACTTATATAAAAGCCTAAGACAACTTACTTGTAATATTTTTTCTTCTCAAGATACGCCTTCTCCCTCATCAATTTGCGGAATCGATGTACAGCCGATCCTCTGTGCGGCATTTTCTTATTGGCTGCGTTGTTCATGAACTTTGGGATAAAATACTCCGCGTACTGCATGATGCTTTCCCGACCTGAACAAGAGATAAAGGGTTAAACTGTACAGTATCAATGAAAGGAATTTTTCATTCTAATATTATATTTTGATCTCTGCCTGAAAAGTCAAGAGTGACATATTAGTTAAAATATGACAATTTACAATTTTGATTACCAGTGGTTGCTGTGAAACATTCAGTTTAAAGTTAATGGAAACACAGTGATATTACATATCTTATCCCCTTTTACCCCCAGGCTTTTTGGAAATTTCCAACCCTTAACCCCCAGGGGGTTATTTTTTTCCCAGCACATTTTGTAGTATATTTTTTTTTTAATTGCTCTAACAGCCTTAATTTTTGTCATAGAGAGGTCAGGTTGGTCTCATTCTCTTGGAAAATGCCTGAATTATCAAAAATATGAAAAAAAAAATTTTATAGCATTTTTTTGCAAGGACGTACCGGTACGTCCATGGGGGTAAAGGGATGGCTTTTGTGAAACGTACCAGTACGTCCTTTGGGGGTAAAAGGGTTAATGGAAACACAGTGATATTACATATCTTAAGGACAATTTGTATTTTTTCTAAGAATACAAATCTTAGACATCTAACAGGAGATTGACTTTAGGGAAGCTGGATCAGCCATCTTAATTTTTAACGAGGTATAGCAGTAGTAATTGGGGAGTGATGGGTATACCCCACAGTAGAGTAACAGTGTTTTAAATTCTTTATTGCTTTCATATTCATATTTTTAGTGGTGTAATTCTGTAGCCAAAACCAATATGGAGATTGTGGGACAGAGGTAGATGGAGAACGCTGGCCAGAAACATTGACCCTACATAAAGGTGGGAAAAGATGTAGACAAAGAAGAAGAAGAAGTGGTGCAATTCTGAAGAAGGGGCGGCACCTCTTTGACCTTGACTTAAGACTTGCAGGGTGCTTGAGGCTGGTAGTGTAACTGAAAAGTCTCAGGTTTGTTTGTTAGGAAAAATACAAATTACTTTTAAAATTTGTTCCTACATGTACTCAAAACTTTAACCATTAATAGGAGACTCATTCTTAGGAAGGGAGAAGTCCGTAAAGCTAATCTGGCTGGTTTTACTAACCCAGAAAATATCAAAGCACTTGGATCTTGGAGAAGAGCAAACGTCATGACTCATGTAAACCTCCTAACAACCTGAGAATGAGGATGTAAAGTGTTAGGCTACGTCCCTAACCAGGGGACTAGCAGGCTGTCCTGGGAGGACCTACCGTAACTCCATAAGGATATGGTATCTAAATGTAAAGTCCCTATTTACAGGCCAAGTGTACCTAAATAACAACAAGCCCCCCCCCCAATAAAAAACAAATAAAATCCAACGAGCTCATCAGCGGTTCTTTAAAGGTTGAACCACCCATGGTTAGCCAGTTCACTGCTTTTCAGATTAACTAGCAGCAACCTAGGATCTACAAAGTATAAAGGTTTAAGGATTGCTCATGAATGGCAAAGGCAAGGGGCAATGGTGATGCCCTGAAGCATAACCATATACACACATGATCAGTGCCTAAGCCCCTCTCAACCCAAACTAGGACCAAGGAGGGCCAGGCAATAGGCTCCCCCAAACCCGGTCATTCTTAGCTCACAAGGGTGGTGAGGTTATAGACACTACTAGAAACTACTGAGCTTGAGCAGATCTCGAACCCCAGTCCAGCAGATTGCCAGGGAGGGACATAACTAGTAGGCTACCACAAGCCTAAATAAGAGGATACTTATGGAGGTTTAGGAAATTTAACTAAACCTTATGGGGCTCTACATTTGCTTAGACTGGGCTTTGTATCAAATAGTTCAACTACAACACTATTCAAGGGCTAACCTGCCATCAACGCAAAATCTGTATGTCCACGACGTACATCACTGTCGTAACATCATATTTCCATTCTGGTTATATCAATCTTAATTGTATACTATAAAAAAATGGAAGAATGTACATCTATCTATAACACGCCACATTCTTCTTGCCAAAATCTTCAAGATTTAAGAGAGGAAAATAAATCAAGCTCTCGTAGAAACACTTACCCAAGGGATCCACCACTCGGCCACACGGACGCTCGCCCGTTTCTCCCGTCTCGAGAAGCCAGTACGCCCTATTCCTCTCGCGGACGACAGTTTCCAGGTTACTCATACTCTCCTCCACCTTGGAAAAAAGATAAGCAATAAATAGTTTTCAAATATTTTTGAAAACTTGATCTCCAATACAGTACTTTACAAATTAAAGGAAATATATTTATATTGAGAGAAGTTAATAAATTAGTCCTACATAAAGAAAGGTAAAATACATAAAAAAATACTACAAAGAAACAGGCAAAACAAGTCTCATACCGAATGAACTAGGCATAGGTCCAATAAAATTAATAATGAATTAATGAATGAACCCTGAAAATTATTTTTATGAAAGCATTGCAAACTAGAGGGGCACTCAGTAGAGTGCAGACCTCCGACGCGGCAGCTTATTTCTCGACCATGACCTTAACATGTAATAATTAGCGTGGATTTTCATACACTAATATGAAGCAAGTTTGAAGTCTCTGTGACAACCATGTCCAAACTTATGGCTGATTACGTGAATTGGAGATTTTGCTTGACAGTGACCTTGACCTTCCAAAATTTAATCATTTCTAGTTTTTAACGTAACAGATAATCACACAAGTTTCATTATTCTATGATCAAAATTGTGGCCAAGAAGTTGTTCACAAACAAACAAACACAACCAGGGGCAAAAACATAACCTCCTTCCAACTTCGTAGGCGGAGGTAATAAAACAAATTCTATCACGTATGCAATAAATCCTCACTGAACATTTCTTGTTCTGTTATTAGAGAATATTCTAGATAATTTTTTTTTTCAAAAAGTATCTCCCAATGAACTTTTATGGATTACGTAGTTAACCTATTTAGTGAAAAACTGATCTAATATAGATACTGTACGGTAGTCTTTCAATATTCATAAATCTCAAATGTCACAGAAGGTAAGTTAAAAATAGAAAGCAAATAATAATGAGACGAATGCAGGCAGAAAACTTGATCTGTGCCTTGGAAGCTCTGAATTGTTTGGTCCGCAACAAGTACGTGTTGCTGATCTGTCATATTGCTGAGTCATATCCTTTTCCCACTGGTCTTGGCTACGGAGATGAGACAGCAAACGGAAGTGCAAATGATAGCAGAACGGGGACCACCACCTTCTCTACCTAAACCCCAGTGGACACCCATGGTACCCCATCTGGGTCCTGCCACACAGGAGGAGAAAGTATGGCCAAAAAATCAGAAGAGATTCAGTAGAGCTAGAGAATATCGTCCCGTCGTCTGAGGCCGATCCAGGCCTTGCAAACTTCCTTGGTGCAGTAGTATATTTTAACTGTCTACCTTCCCTCTGCGTCCATCTCAGTAGCCAGACCCTGGAACTTTGTAATTTTTGTTATACCATCAAGAAGCACTTAGAAAAATTTCAACTTTAATTCAATTTGTAGTTTGTGACTTTAACATTTTCAAGATAATTCAACGTTACCATAACTGATAATTGATGTGCTCGATCAGAATGTGAATTGATTTTTGTTAAATATACGAACTGTGGAAAAAGATACAGAGTAACACCAAGCTTAATAAAGGAGCTTGTTCATTATCCTGATGTCCCTTACATACATTTGAAGTCCCCTCCAATAATTCTGGATATCACCCCACAAATATTTATTTTCATTCACTGAAATCTTATATAAGGTGCCAACCCCTGAATGTTTATTTTAACCAGAATTATGTTAAAATGGAGGATTAAAATCTACAAGCAAAACGTGACGTTAACAACAAAGTTAGTTCTAAAGGGAGACATTTGAAATTCCCTTTGGAAGAATTCGGTCGCTTGAAATGGCCCCCTTTTTATGTACTAATAAAAATGTACAAACCAAACCGCAAAAGATTTATCTATCACGCCTTTTGGGATTAGAATTGAAAACCTCCTTCTTTATAGATAATTTACAGCTACTGATCCTAACTTGACGTTCTTTTGGCGGGAAACTATCAACCACATATAGACAAATCAGAGCTTCCGTACGCCTTAGCATTTTGGAGGTCAGATGAGTTTAGGGTGTGATAAAGCATACGGGATTTTACCAAATGTTTTTACAAAGATGACAGGTAAACTAATCCTCAATAAAATTTTATTAAGATGTATAGGAATTTTCTCTGTTTGTAAAACAGAACACTTGTTTATCGATTGAAAATTGATACGGTTAATTAATCATAATATTTCAGCTTTAAAGAATGACATCTAAAAAAGCCTTGACAATGGAAATGATTCCAGAATTGATTTTAAAACTACATCCTACTTGCAATATCAACAATGAATTTGTAAACGGGAGCGTAACGTGACCTCTTTCATATTATTTCAAGCAAATAGAGCCAGAGTTACTGATGGTGTTCTGTAGTAACTCCTTGACATGTCAAGTTTGTTGAACTACATAGTAATGTTCTGGAACCTTCATTTTTGTTTTTATTACATACTACTGACTTGAAAATGACCTTCAGATAACTAACAGTTGCTAAGTGGGATAATCCAAGGAAACACACCTGTAGCAATTAGAATCGAGGGCTCATCGATGTAACGAATAGTGAACCACAAAATCTATCACATATTATCATGATCTTGTATTCAGCTTTTGGAAAATTTAAGAAACATACATATACCAAGGCACTTCTCTCAACTTTGAAGGGTAGCCGACATACAAACAAATGAAAATAAAGGGGACCTTTCCTCTCTACACTCCTCCCAGCCTGACGAGGGACTCAACCGACTTCGGTTGGTATTGCTAAGATATTCAAGAATATTGTAGCCCAAAACCACAGTTGTCATTTAGGGGCTGCGGACAGCTCACTTCTTAGTGGAAAACAGAAAACAAACAATAGGTTTATTCTTATATTAACCTATTACCCAATAGAAATGACTGGTATAACAAAATTAATTATGATAAAACTCTTCAAACAATGAATGATGTTGATATCTAATGGGTGTTTTCCTGAACTATATGAGTTTGGAAGAAATATTTTTCATGACAATATTATAAACAAAATCTTCAACGCGGTGCCATGCCTAACACGGCGGAATAAATTCTAATAGTTTACGTAGTGCTCAAGATCTTGAATAATAAGAACAAGAGAGAGTAACAGCTATATCTTACCTTGTCTATTCTCTCTGGATTTGGAAAAATTCTGTATTCCACCTTGCATGCGTGTTCCATTGTAAGAAGCATGTTTTTCTCTTTCAAGAGTACGTACCTGAAGGGTAAATGAAGGTAGAGGTTATTAAATCACACACCTAAATTAATCGGCAAACTACAACGATACGTAAGTCTTCAAGTTTAGAGAACAAGAGTGTATGTTAACCCTTTTATCCCCAGGCTCTTTGGAAATTTCCAACCCTTAACCACCAGGGGGTTATTTTTTTCCCAGCACATTTTGCAGTATATTTTTTTTAAATTGCTCTAACAGCCTTAATTTTTGTCATAGAGAGGTCAGGTTGTTCTCATTCTCTTGGAAAATGCCTGAATTTTTTCAAAAAATTATCAAAAATATGAAAAAAAAATTTTTTATAGCATTTTTTTGCAAGGACGTACCGGTACGTCCATGGGGGTAAAGGGATGGGTTTTGTGAAATGTACCAGTACGTCCTTTGGGGGTTAAAGGGTTAAATAAAATAAAATGAAGATGGGTTTAAGAAATGTAAAACTAACCAACATACAAATGAACTAAGAGATTACCGTATGGGTAAGTAAAAATGTTTGAAAATGTAAGTCGGTAAAAAAATGAGTGAAAAATATATGGACACAAAGTATTGTACTTTTAAAGTGGAAAAATTAGAGATATTGTATGTCCAGTGTGCATGACTCATTTTTTAGTCTTCCAACATGATTCTTTAGTATAAAAAAAACAAATTTTCATCAATCAAAAGGAGGAATATAATTCTGAAACTACTCATATAATTTCCTAACCTTCTTAAGCAAATTTCTAATGCAATAAAAAAGATAACAGTACAATAAGAAGGATTTCAACTTTAATACAAGTAAAAAGAAATATTGTAGAGTTGTAATGATATCACATGAAAATTAAAAATATGAAGTCAATTGTATTTTTCTTAACTAATCAAACCTTTGTCCTTAAATAGGAGAGATAACAGCAAAGATGGAGTATACCGCCATTGAAATTTTAAAGCGAGGTTTAAACAACCGATTTTACCAATCGGAAGTGGGAAACACTGGCCCACTGCCAAACCACTTTGATTGCAGCTGGAACTTACGAGGGCATTGGTGATGGCAGGAAAGTTTGTGTCGTATGAAAAATACAAATTACTTCAAAATTTGTCATTTGTTCCGGTACCCATACAAACCTTCGTTCTTTACAAAGGAGGCTCATCTTTAGGTAGGTGGAAGACCCGAGTCTAACTGGCTTGGAACTCATTCTGGGACGCCCACACTACTGTGCTATGATGCCGACAGAGTGTAGGATCCTTACACCTCGTGTACCAATAGTTTAACTATACCAGCGGGTCCACGGCCCTTGCAACGAAGGGTAGTGTGCAGAATAACTGTGTTATGGAACGACATGTACTCTATGGGTTTTCCACCTCATGTCATCTCACTTCTGAAAGCACTATACAATCAACAGAAAGCAGCAGTGCGAACATCTTATGGCCTAACGGATTGGTTTAACATCGGACAAGGTGTCAGACAAGGATGCATTGTTTCTCCCCACCTCTTTAACATCTACTCGGAAACCATAATGAGAAATGCGCTTGAAGACTACGAAGGAGGCATAACTGTTGGAGGACAAAAGATCACTAATCTCAGATATGCCGACGATGTGGTTTTAATCGCTGTAAGTATGGAAGACCTCCAAACATTAGTATCAAAAGTAAAAGCTGAGAGTGAAAAAGTGGGACTGTACATAAATGCTAAGAAAACAAAGGTCATGAAGTGTCAAAAAGCCCCGTCTGATCAAGAAATCCTACTAGACGGAGTTGCCCTAGATAATGTCACTGAATTTACTTACCTCGGAGCAACTTTCACCAATAATGGAGACGACTCCCAAGAGATCAAAAGAAGAATTGGTATTGCAAAGAATGCAACCATCGCACTAAGCAATGTGTGGAAAGACAGACATATCACTCTAAACACAAAGAAGCGGCTTCTCAAATCACTTGTTTTCCCCATCGCATCATACGGCTCAGAATGTTGGGTTTTAAAAGCTACAGATCGGAAAAGATTAGAAAGTTTTGAACTATGGTGTTACTGAAGAGTCCTTAGGATAAGCTGGATTGAGAAAAAGACTAACGTGGAAGTTCTACAAAAGATCAATATCGAAAAAAGATTACTTGACATTTTGGATGAAAGAAAACTAACTTTTATTGGACACCAGGTTCGGAAACACAATACTCTGGAAAGAACGCTACTAATTGGATCAGTCTATGGTACAAGAACGAGAGGAAGGCCTAAAACTAGATTGAGTGACAATATCAAGGAGATGTGCGGGCTAACGTTGGTGGAGTTGGAAAGGAAGGCTCAAGACCGGAATGAATGGAGAAGTTTTGTGCAGAGGGCCACGGCCGTTCGACATCGAACACCCCGTACTTGATGATGAACATTAGGGTTTTGAAATTCTTTTGGGTCATATATTGATGGGTTTACCTAGTTACATCAAAATCCCCCTCACCAGGAGTATGGGGATGACACTTCTATATCATAACATAGAACAGCTACAAGCTGAGTGGGGATTACCTGCAGACAAAACGGATCTAGGTGACAGGGTTATCAAATGCTGTGCCCCAGGAGAAATGAAGGAAACGAAAAAGTCTGTCTGTCATTCTTACTTTACCCCAGACTAACATATAACCTCTGTTCTTGATATGTTGCTAATGATCCTGAGAGGAGCTAAGGTAGCTATACCACCTGCTCTGTAACTACAACAGGTCCTGACAAAAACGTATCCAGGGACCTGTGGATTGAGTTCTACAGGTAGGGGGCATTTCTAGATGCCCGCTTGCAGTACCTGCGCCACAGAGAGATTCATTCTGAACGCAAGGGTCGTACCGATTCCCAATGTCATATGCTTTGACTCAACATCCCGCTTGGAGAGGAAGGTGACAAGGGTGTAACTGTCCGGTTGATAACCTCTCTCATCCATGTAGAAATAGTATTTCTGGTCACCTTCTTCACTTTCCCAGTACTTACAAAGAGATGTTGGTTGTATCTGGGAACAAGTTGTGCGCGTTCGCTTGAGATAGCGCCTCAGCGCTCTCACAGGCCACAAAAGCAACTTAGCAGGATCATCAGTTAAATCTTTAAGTCTTGAGATCTGAAAAGAAGTGAACCAGGAATCAAGCACCGACGGATTCTGGGTCTTAGCAACGAATTCAGGGACGAAGAAGAACGAGACCTGGCCCTCTCTCTTTGAATGAGACGTCAGAGGGGAGACCATGCAGCTCATTGAATCTCTTGGCTGAGGCGAGAGCAATCAAGAAAACCGTTTTGAGAGTAAGGTTCCTATCTGTAGCTAACCTCAATGGTTTGTAGGAAGCACATTTCAAGGAACGGAAAACCTTGGTCAAGTCCCAGGGTGGTGGTCTCACCTCCAACAGAGGGCAGAACTGTTCAAAGCTTAGTAGACACTTCTACTGAGAAAGAAATATAAATTCCTATCAGTCCACTAGCTCAAGACTGAGCAATAGCCATTCACTATTGATACCGAGCATAGCTTTTCCTCTCGGAGACAAAGCAAAAATTTGACTATCAAAGGTGTAGAGGCTCTGAGAGGAGAGACACCCCTTTTAGGACACTAACCACAGAAGATGGCCCACTTGGGAGTGGAGGCAATTCTCTCAGTCTCTGTCAACAAAACTAGTGTCTGGGTACCATTCTAATTACCCAAATCATGGCAAAATGAGTGAAATCTGTCCCAGTGAAGAAGGGTTTTCACTGAGTCCACCAATATCAGTCAATGTTTTAAATAACATAATAGACGGATCCCGGGCTGATACCAAAGTGAAAACTTTGGTGATGACTTGACGTGCAGTCAATAGAGTGAAGCATTGAACCTTGAACTGATACACCATGTTCACTATAACGAACCGGAGGTACTTTCTGGAGGTGGGATGTACTGTATGTACCGCATGCATTTTTCAGATCTACTATCACCATGGAGTCCAAGGGCCTGATTGCCTTCAGTCTCCATTTTGAATGGAGTCTGCAGAACAAACTCGTTGAATGTCGAGAGGTCCATGATTGGTTTCCAGTCTCCAAAAACCTCGACAAGAAAGAGTCGAGTGAAAAAGACTGGGAACCTATCGTCGACCTCCTGGAGAGCGACCTTCTCTAGCATGGTTTGGATTACTGCCCAAGGGGCGAGGCCCTTTGTCGATCCCTGACGAAAGGACGATGACATCGTTGGTAGAGGAATCAATGGAAGGGGAGAGCTGATGAACGACATGCAGCATCAACCATTTGCTTGTTGGGGTCCTTGAGATCCTGTGTTGGTGAGGGACCCCACAGTAGTCCACCTAGGAGACTGCCTGGTGGGTCGCCATAGCCATGCTCTTATTCAGTGTACCAGAGGCCAACCAATCTGCCAGGAAACCATGTGCTAGTTCAGACACTGCAAGGACAAGTAAGGGGGAACGAAAAGCCCCTTTGGGCAGAAAACAATAAAAAATAACATGGAAATAAAAATAGAAAAGTAATTAATGAAACACACCAACCAGTGGAAGAATGTCTATTCTCACTGAAGGCTGAAATCAGAGTGAATGCGCAATGGGCAAGCAGGGGAGAAGTTCTTTCCCACTCCCGGCCCCTTGTTTACACCTCATTATACAGCAGTTATAAAAGTTTAACTGACGAGTACTCCAGTTACATTGATATCTATTCCTATGTAAAGGGCAAGGCTTTGTATTTGAGTCGGCACGAAGCAAGATTATGAAGCAACAGAGCAGTAGTATACGCTTGTACTGAGCTGCGGCCAAACTCAAAGCGAGAATGTTAAAATCTTAAACGCCCCTTTTCAACTCTACCGAATCTTAACTCCTATCAAAGAATGATGATCTGTATTCACGAAGGAACAAATAACACCTCTATAACTTAAATAACATGATAATTTAAACCCAAGCATTTCCAATTCTATACCTTATTTCTAATCACCTATTTACAGTACATTTATCAACTCACCAAAGCTTGTGAAGATCCTCATTGCTCTTAATTCTTAGCTCCTCAAGTCTCCAAGATCGGCCGACTTTAACCTCAAACTCGCCCCAGTTTTTTTTGTCGTCGAAGAATTCAGACAAGCTCCTGAGGTTTACGGAAGTGTGAATGCACGCCGCTCGCTGAACGAATGTGTTTCTAAAAAGGAGAAAAAAATTATAGTGACAACAGTTAAGCTGTGAGTTAGTTTGAAAATATATGCAAGTACCTAAAATGGCGTATTGTTTTTAAAATACAGTACCTACGCATAAGCAGAATATATTATCCTGAGGTTAATTCAATTGGGGTGAGGGAGAATGGAAACTAATGTTTTAACGATAGAAGTCAATAAAAAGGAGCTTTGATGAGAAATCCAACTTACAGGAAGGCTTTATTAAAATATAAATTTGCAAGGACTAAAGTACAGTATTTAAAATCCTTGCGAGCTAAGGATGGGTGGTTTGGGAGAGCCTATAGGTCTATCTGCTGAGTCAAGAGCATCCATTGTCTGACCCTCATTGGTCCTAGCTTGGGTGGAGAGGGGGCTTGGACACTGATCATATGTATATATGTTTAGTCTCTAGGGCATTATCCTGCTTGATTGGTAATTTCACTGTCCATTGCCCCTGCCATTCATGAGTGACCTTTAGACCTTTAAAGGATTTTGTTATTAAAAAGATCACAAATTTTATAATTAATTGGTATTGTGCTTAACTATATGAATTTGAGCTCTTTAATAAGAAAATGACTAAACTTCAGCATGACTAAAACAGTCATTTAAATGTTTAACGTAGTAGTAGCAGCTAGCGGACGGTGAATTAACCCTACCCACCAACCAGGTAGTGTGACGACATTGACCTAGGACATGTGAGGTGGTTGAGGCAGGCAGTGTAATCAAGGTCTTAGTACATACATACATATACATATACCAAAGGCACTTCCCCCAATTTTGGGGGGTAGCCGACATCAACAAGAAACAAAACAAAAAACGGGACCTCTACTCTCTACGTTCCTCCAGCCTAACCAGGGACTCAGCCGAGTTCAGCTGGTACTGCTAGGGTGCCACAGCCCAACCTCCCACATTTCCACCACAGATGAAGCTTCATACTACTGAGTCCCCTACTGCTGCTACCTCCGCGGTCATCTAAGGCACCGGAGGAAGCAGCAGGGCCTACCGGAACTGCGTCACAATCGCTCGCCATTCATTCTAACACGCTCTCTTGCCTCTCTCACATCTATCCTCCTATCACCCAGAGCTTTCTTCACACCATCCATCCACCCAAACCTTGGCCTTCCTCTTGTACTTCTCCCATCAACTCTTGCATTCATCACCTTCTTTAGCAGACAGCCATTTTCCATTCTCTCAACATGGCCAAACCACCTCAACACATTCATATCCACTCTAGCCGCTAACTCATTTCTTACACCCGTTCTCTCCCTCACCACTTCGTTCCTAACCCTATCTAATCGAGATACACCAGCCATACTCCTCAGACACTTCATCTCAAACACATTCAATTTCTGTCTCTCCATCACTTTCATTCCCCACAACTCCGATCCATACATCACAGTTGGTACAATCACTTTCTCATATAGAACTCTCTTTACATTCATGCCCAACCCTCTATTTTTTACTACTCCCTTAACTGCCCCCAACACTTTGCAACCTTCATTCACTCTCTGACGTACATCTGCTTCCACTCCACCATTTGCTGCAACAACAGACCCCAAGTACTTAAACTGATCCACCTCCTCAAGTAACTCTCCATTCAACATGACATTCAACCTTGCACCACCTTCCCTTCTCGTACATCTAATAACCTTACTCTTACCCACATTAACTCTCAACTTCCTTCTCTCACACACCCTTCCAAATTCTGTCACTAGTCGGTCAAGCTTCTCTTCTGTGTCTGCTACCAGTACAGTATCATCAGCAAACAACAACTGATTTACCTCCCATTCATGATCATTCTCGTCTACCAGTTTTAATCCTCGTCCAAGCACTCGAGCATTCACCTCTCTCACCACTCCATCAACATACAAGTTAAACAACCACGGCGACATCACACATCCCTGTCTCAGCCCCACTCTCACCGGAAACCAATCGCTCACTTCATTTCCTATTCTAACACATGCTTTACTACCTTTGTAGAAACTTTTCACTGCTTGCAACAACCTTCCACCAACTCCATATAACCTCATCACATTCCACATTGCTTCCCTATCAACTCTATCATATGCTTTCTCCAGATCCATAAACGCAACATACACCTCCTTACCTTTTGCTAAATATTTCTCGCATATCTGCCTAACTGTAAAAATCTGATTCATACAACCCCTACCTCTTCTAAAACCACCCTGTACTTCCAAGATTGCATTCTCTGTTTTATCCTTAATCCTATTAATCAGTACTCTACCATACACTTTTCCAACTACACTCAACAAACTAATACCTCTTGAATTACAACACTCATGCACATCTCCCTTACCCTTATATAGTGGTACAATACATGCACTGACCCAATCTACTGGTACCATTGACAACACAAAACACACATTAAACAATCTCACCAACCATTCAAGTACAGTCACACCCCCTTCCTTCAACATCTCAGCTTTCACACCATCCATACCAGATGCTTTTCCTACTCTCGTTTCATCTAGTGCTCTCCTCACTTCCTCTATTGTAATCTCTCTCTCATTCTCATCTCCCATCACTGGCACCTCAACACCTGGAACAGCAATTATATCTGCCTCCCTATCATCCTCAACATTCAGCAAACTTTCAAAATATTCCGCCCACCTTTTCCTTGCCTCCTCTCCTTTTAACAACCTTCCATTTCCATCTTTCACTGTCTCTTCAATTCTTGCGCCGGCCTTTCTTACTCTCTTCACTTCTTTCCAAAACTTCTTCTTATTCTCTTCATATGACTGACCCAGTCCCTGACCCCACCTCAGGTCTGCTGCCCTCTTTGCCTCACGTACCTTGCGCTTTACTTCCACCTTTTTCTCTCTATATTTTTCATACTTCTCTATACTATTACTCTACAGCCATTCTTCAAAAGCCCTCTTTTTCTCTTCCACTTTTACCTTCACTCCTTCATTCCACCATTCACTGCCCTTCCTCATGCTGCCTCCAACAACCTTCTTGCCACACACATCACTTGCAATCCCAACAAAATTTTCTTTTGCTAACTTCCACTCCTCCTCTAAATTACCAGTTTCTCTTACTCTCACCTCGTCATATGCCATTTTCAACCTTTCCTGATATTTACTTTTTACCCCCGGTTCTATTAGCTCTTCAACCCTCACTAGCTCCCTTTTACATCCACCTACTCTATTCCACCACTCTTTTGCTACAACTAATTTTCCTTCCACCAAAAAATGATCAGACATACCGTTAGCCATACCCCTAAACACGTGCACGTCTTCAATCTTCCAAACATTCTTTTAGTTATCAACACATAATCCATTAATGCCCTTTCTACTACTCTTCCATTTGCCACTCTTAGTATGATTGGGAAATTCACCTATTACTTTTAAAATCTGTGATTAGTTCATATACAGAATACAAACCCTTAATGTTCAACAGGAGACTTATCCTTATGAGGAAGTCCCTCAAATCAATCTGGCTAATTTACTTACACTGGAAATGTCAATGCACTTTAGTCTAGGAGAAGAACAAAAGTGGTGACTCGTTTCAACCTTCTAACAACCTGAGCATGAAGATGTTACATATGTTAGACTCGGTCTCTACCATGAGATTGGTAGATAGTGATAGAAGAACCTATATGTATCAGGATGTATATTATGAGAAATGGGCTGCAAACATTTCATCTATCCTCCCCCTTGTCTGGGAGGATAGGGAGAGATACTTCGATAAAAAACTTGTCTGTAAAGAAGTCACTCGGTCATGAGGTTCGCTTATATCTAGCATCCTCTTCACCCCAAAAATAGAGGCGAATGGCCAAATATTCTACATCTCCTTGATTTATATGTCAAACCATTATCCTGGACAAGATGCTATTTGTCACATGAGGGAGCTATGTTCGCCACACGACTTGTTGAATAGTTACAGCTGGTCCATAATGAAGTTATTCAAGTATCTGTGGTTAAAACTCCCATGGTTAGTGAGTAGCAAAGATTGTCTGTCATACCAGAGTCCTTTCAGGACAAGCACCACTGACCAGAACAACTGAAGGTACATGAATTAGAAGAAATGATGTTCTTGGATATCTTCATCTTTGGCCTTTAGGCACGGGAAAGTCGTTGGTGCTCTGCATGGCAACCCAAGATCTCTGAGAAGACACAGAGGTGTGTCATCCTACACCCTGCTTGTAAGGAAGACAGAGAAGGACATGAGATTGGAGTTGTGCCAGGCTAGAAGCTGGCTCAACGACACAAAATCTGGAACACGGGAAAGGAAAGCTTTCCTCCGCAGTACACCTATTATAATGCAGAGGCCGACATAAACCAATTTACGAAGTAAACCGAATTACGATGAATCGTAAAAACAGATCTTGTTCGTAACTCAAGGGAAGCTTTCCTTCGCTGAGATTAACTCCGTAGTACTCCTATTATAATGCAGAGGCTGATATAAAATCCAACTTACGACGTAAATCGAATTACGATGCGTCGTAAGAACAGATCTCGTTTGTAACTTGAGGGCCTCCTATAAACAAATAATCTTAAAAAATAAAGAAGAAAAGCACAAAGTAAGCCAAAGCATAACCAAGGATGAGTACATTAGTCAATAACTGTGTCCAAAGTCAATGTGAAGGGAAAGCTTAATGGCAATCTCAGATTCGCTGGTCATACTTCTATCAAAGGGTGAAGGTTTGTATTACGTATAGAAAAAAACGGATTACTCAAGGACTAAAAGAACACAGCAGTGACCCTAACAATACATACGGCACTGACACAATAACAACCCTAAGGCCTACATTAGGTTGGAATCCATTCTTGTATTTAATTCTACATTCAGGCCTTTAGGTTAGACTTGGAAATCTGGCCAATATACTTTCAGTGTAGGCTAGCCTAAGTAGTATATCTTTACCCCTGTGCCACTCAGAAATAATCAGATGTGAGAATAAAAAAAAAAAACGGCAAGATTGGCATCATAGATAAGTACAGGTGATATGTAAATTTAGACTAGTTGACGTTATATACCCACCAACTGGTTCTAGTAGCATAAATGGTGAGTTACATTTGGGTGTTAGGCAATTCCAGTAAGGGCACGCCTACATAGGCAAAGCAAGGCAAAGATATTTTATGTTAGGCCATATCTTCTTGTTTAATAAAATAGGATTGAGCTTCCTTTCTTTATATTGATATGCCGACCTGTATTCGTCGATCTAAAATCGCCCAAAGTTTAGTTACACATGGGGGAAAAGAATTTTTCTGAGTTTCGATACAAAGTATCGAGATGGTTTGGTAGGAGCCTTTGTATATGAGTGGCCAGTTTCTTCAGCATGCATAGCAAGTGGGAATTATCTTCACGTTTTCTATTCCGTTCGGAGCCTCTGCCGTTTATGGGGACAGCCCTTTGACCGGCCGAAAATCGAGGTAAAAAAGTCCGAAATCGGCTCTTTTTTACGGGAATGATTTGTTAAATAATGTAGATTGACGGGACAGTATTAAATTGTAAAACTGAATGTTTCTTGAAATCGAGTAAAAAAAAGTCCAAAATCTGCTCTTTTTACGGGAATGATTACATGACGTGTCTTTAAAAACTACAAACTTAACGAAGGGGTAAATATGTAGATTGACGGGACAGTATTAAATTGTAAAACCAGTATTAAATTGTAAAACCGAAGGTTTCTTAGACTGGGATGACACGGGCTCTATCTATCGGGAAAGTTGGAAACTAAGTAGGAAAATCTGCTCTTTTTCGCGGGAATGATCACGGAATGAAATATTAAATTCACTGGTTTTGTAAATGCTTGTCCCAACAATCTACATACTAGGAACCCTCTGGTCATGGATGTTGGAAATGTGCGAGAAAAATGGACAACTAACCCAAAATTCCCCTCCTAACCTGACCTACAAGCCATGTCCTTACCTTCATCGTGAACTAAACGGGGGGGCTGACGCCCCCCTGCGACCCCCCAAACACTGTTGCTAACATACAAACCCCACAAACCAAACCTAACCAATCCTAGTAGTTCCCAGGTCACTACCCCTACCCGGGGGCAAGCCCCCGGACCCCCTTCGTAAGTCTCTCTCCTACAGAAAAGAAGCTTTGGGCAGCACTCAAAATTATATCTTATCCACATGATCATATTATAGGTTACTCAGGCTTACCTTAAATTTCGTAGTCGCTAAAACCAAAATCCTCCGGTTCTTGGTCCTTCACTCAAAGAATGATTTATGCCGCATTGTGAACTTTCGGCGACACTTGCGGTTCCTACACCTCCAGAAATAATTGGATTTTTCATTGCCCACATTGCAGCCATCACGCATGAGGGCCACATCACCTGTTTTACACTTTTTACATGTACCTCTAAAGTCCCCTAAGAGGCCTTCTCGAAATAAATAGTGAAAGAATTCGGGGGTAACACGAGTGAAATCACGTAGATGTATATATCTGAGGGTCTTAATTGCATCAATCTGATCAATACGGGAGATAAACTCGAAAATATCACTCACAGAGAAACTATACGGAACAGGTCTATCCATCACGGCGGTTAGAGTTGGAAAGGGTCGGCTGTAGGTCAATCTCGGGTCATGTGGGGGGGGGGGATTAAAAATTTGAAATCACGCGGCCCACGAAAGGGTTAGTTCGGTTGCTTTGTTTGACACTGGCTTTATCTGACGAAATATCTTAACTAGATGCTGGATAACCTAACCTTTGTTTGTATATAAAACAAAATAGTATTCGGCATAATTTTGAGACGATTTCGAAAGAAATAACAATCTTAACAAGAGATTAAAATGAAAATTGTTGGAATTAGCGAAAACATACGTACGAACATCGAAAACTGTTCATGCTTGCGCGACCAGCTGATATGCGAATCGAGCGCCGCCAAACGGGTGTTATTATAATCAGGCAGGAAACAATGATTGCGGGAAATTTTACGACTGAGTAAGTTGGCCGTGGCTTCAGCGTACGACGCATTGTAACGGCCTTTTTCTAACATAACATTTCATGATAAATAACCCAGCAGTATCAAATGTCACTAAACATGACGTGTCCTTAAAAACTACATACTTAACTAAGGAATAAATATGTAGATTGACGGGACAGTATTAATTTGTAAAACCGAACGTTTCTTAGACTGGGATGACACGGGCTCTGTCTATCGGGAAAG
Source organism: Palaemon carinicauda (assembly GCF_036898095.1). Classification (NCBI taxonomy): domain Eukaryota; kingdom Metazoa; phylum Arthropoda; class Malacostraca; order Decapoda; family Palaemonidae; genus Palaemon; species Palaemon carinicauda. The sequence continues at coordinate 250,470 of NW_027168638.1, forward strand.
TTGGAAACTAAGCAGGAGCTACCCGTGACTTGCGTACGGACCATGCTGAACTTAGAAAATATTGCCGTGGTAAAGGTAAATTGTGTTATTAGTCAAAACAATAAATTAACATCATATTATGGTATGTTAGAAAATTGTAAAGAACATCAACCCCATAATGAAATACGATTTGGCTAGTAATAAGAAAGATATCCCTGTCCCCATAAACGGCAGACACCCCTTCCGTTCTTCTGTAAAACCTGTACACCACATAACCTAAACTTCCCCACCCCCAACCTAACCTACAAGCCGTGTCCTTACCTAATTACCTAACAGGGGACTAACGCCCCTTTTACAACCCCTTAAAACTACCATATTCATAACCATCATACACAAGGCTTTGGTGTTTAATACATTGTATCAATGATACTACGTAGGCTAATATTCATCCCTAATTAACCCCCTAAGACTTACAAAACTTAACCGTAGAAATAGCACAATATTAGACAGGAATTTAATGTGAGGTAAAACTATAGTTTAGCCTAAATAATAAAGGGACATTACCCATCTTAAAACTATAATAATACCATTTAATCTTACTTTACAAATTGAATTTCGAAAAATAGACTCGTAATTGTCTTACCGAAAAGGATTTCCAGCAGTGACACTATGGAAGGCCGGTCGAATTAATCCTCTTGTAATAGAAAGGCTTTCAAATTTAGCAAGACCAGTTAAAATATCCAGAGATGACTTCCTGAGAGCTGCTAAACAGGCCATAATTCACTTAATAATGCCAATTTATGGCCAAAAATACTAATTAAATGGGTCTTCCTATGCTTGACAATGCAGACTCGGCGAGCATTGTTTACAACTGTCAGTGTTGCCAGATGGGTTTGTCTAAAAAAACCTCAAACTCGTGATAAAAAATCCCCAAAACAACGCAAAAATCCCTATTTTCAGAAATATATTTTCTTCTGATCATGTAGGTTTTACTAATATAGGAATTACTCACTATACTTGATATAAGAGCAAGCAAACTAATTGCATCTGTATAAAGGTTTACTCATCTTTGTTTCTTCTTCATAGAAATTTGTACAAAATATCCCCATCAGACATCCAAAATCCCCAAATCTAGGGAAAAAATCTCCATAAATGGCACTACTGTACACTGTGCAGAGGAAGCTTCTTCTTCTTTCTATTTGTGAGACCAGATTTCACATTACTTTTGTTCATAATTTGATGCCATCTTTATTTAATTTATTAGTTTATTCAATATAATTTATTTGAATAATGATACTTCATGTAAGAAAAGATATATTCTTCTATTTCAGATGTTTATGATATGCTTTGAAACAATTTAACGTTATTGTTAATCATTTGGACATTTACTTTATTTCTAAGTGGAATTTAATTAATGGATATTTTAAGTATTTTTTATATTGCAATAATTCAGCATCAAATTTAACATAGATAATGCTATTGTGCTGTGTAATACTTCCCTATCATTATTTATAAAGAAGAAATTTATATAGATACTTAAACTACCTTAAACCTCATCTAAGAATAGCTTTTCTATATTTCGTTGATAATTTAAAAACCTCACTTCAATCTATGAGATTATTTATCAATAAGAGGCAATAAAAATATATGCATAGTTATGAAAAAAAAAATCTTATGTTCTTGCCAACAAAAAGGGTGAATTTGGAAATTAATGAATTTTTTGGTAAATTCACATAGTTAATCCGAGTATCAAAGTGAATGTTCACATTAAGACAAATTTATTTATTTTAACCCGCCCCCCCCTCTCTCCTCTCTCTCTCTCTCTCTCTCTCTCTCTCTCTCTCTCTCTCTCTCTCTCTCTCTCTCTCTCTCTCTCTCTCTCTCTCTCTCTCTCTCTTTCTCTTTCTCACACACAAACACTCACTCAGAATATATATATATATATATATATATATATATATATATATATATATATATATATATATATATATATATATATATATATATATATATATATATATATATATACATATATATATATACATTATATATATATATATATATATATATATATATATATATATATATATATATATATATATATATATATGTATATATATATATATGTATATATATATATATATATATATATATATATATATATATATATATATATATATATATATATATATATATATATATACATATATATATATATATACACACACACACACACATATATATATATATATATATATATATATATATATATATATATATATATATATATATATGTATATATATATATAAACTGTATAAACATTCCCTTAACAGAGATGGACCCAACTTTGAACAACATAAACACTACCACATTCATCCTCTGCAACATCCTACACAAGAGGCTCATCAGTAGTATGCAAAACCCTTACATGCATTGCACCACTCGACCAACTCTCTAGTCCTACCACCCTTGTGATATGTGGTTCTCATTAAGGCCCTTTTGATGTTTTCCCCTACCTCGCATTACTTCTTATTATATGTTCTGTTTAATAACTTATCCACTTCCACTTTCTAAATACGCTAAATTGTCCCGTAATAGTATAATCTATCTTTTCCCAAACCTAACCTAACCATGCCAATCCTTACATTATATTTACTCTGCAAAATTTTCCTTACAATAGCTCCAGATTTTTTTCTTCTATTCACATTGTATATACATTCCTCATTTCCATTGAATGAACAGTCACTTCATGCATTTCTGCTTTGCTTGCATGGGAAGATTTAGTCTCATACAAGTTGCATAAACATTATACTATATATCTTCTTCCTAAATTCCTCCCTATTTGGGATCGCCACTTTTCTATCTACATCTGTCCTGTGTCATTCCACCATACTCTTTTCTCCTTTATACTTTATATAATCTCCTTGTCAGGGTGGGACGTAGAGAGGAAAGGTCCCCTTTTTTGTTTCATTTGTTTGATGTCAGCTACCCTGTCCCAAATTGGGGGAAGTGCCTTGGTATATGTATGTATAATCTCCAATGCAATCTTTTCGCCTCGTCTTGGATTTTACTCTCCTTGTTCCCTCCACCTAAGTGTTCATCACTTTTCTTGCCACGTCTTGCTTTTCTCTTCATGTGGTCATACCATCTCAACCTTGCCTTTTGCACTTTCTTTGATGCTTCAGTGAGCTTTATTGTACTCCTAATATGTTCGTTTCTAATCCTGTCTATTCTAGTTACCACGATAATTCACGTTTCAGTTACATCAAACGTTTTTGCATATTTACCTCAAGGGTGCTGTTTGCATTCTATATATCGTTACTGGTCTGATAACTGCCTTCTGTACTATTCTGACCCTTTACTGTATTCATACAGGGACTTTCCAATCACACGTGACACTAGATACCTTCTTCTAGTTGTTTAAACCACAATGACTCGGCTTCCCAATTTCCTTCTTCACGTCTATCATATTGTCAAGGTACCTTAATTCACAAGTCCTTTTGATGTTTCCTCCGACTAATTTGATTGCGATTTCCTAGTTGCCATCGAATTTGGTTGTCATATATTCTGTCTTCACCCGTCTGTTCACAGAGGCCTGACTAATAAATGGGTAAAACAATGCTAGCTTTATTTTCCTTACCAAATGAAATAATTTTAATCTTGTCTTCAAAATCTCACCATGTTCATTTTTTTAATTCTACGAAACGAACATGGTGAATTCTAAAAAAGACAATAAAATAATTATTTAAAGAACGTATATATTGTACATTTACATCAAAGAAAATATTCATTATACTTATCATTTCCGGAAATATTGCAACTTATTTATATATATCTCTCAGAAATTTCCGAACTAAAGTAACTCGAGGACGCGATATATGTTCTCAAAGTTTACACCCACTAGACGCCCGATGGACGTAATATACATCCATGTAGATATATTATCAAATGTTCATTAAAAATTGAATTTCAAGCCTGATTGAAAATAAAGGTTTAAGATCATGGCAAAACCATAGTTGAACTTCATTGTTGTTAGTCTGAGATGGCAATTTAAAAAACTTTATCGTCTGTGAATCAATGTTTTAAGACTCATTTTCTTTATAATCTTTTTCTACGAAAAGTTAATCGGTTTGCAGATGATACTGTATTGGTTGCAGACCCGGAAGAGAAGCTGGGTCGATTAGTGACAGAGTTTGGAATGGTGCATGACAGAAGGAAGTACAGTAGATCAATCTAAGTATTTGGGTTCTCCTGTTATTGCAAATGGTGGAGTGGAAGCAGATACACGTCGGAGCGAACGAAGGATATAAATAGTTGGGGGGCGATGAAGAGTGGTAAAGAATAGAGGCTTAGGAATGAAAGTAGAGAGAGTTCTGTATGAGAAAGTTATTGTACCAACTGTGGTGTATGGATCGGAGTTGTGGGGAATGAAAGTGATGGAGAGACAGAAATTGAATGTGTTTGAGATGAAGTGTCTGAGGAGTATGGCTGGTGTATCTCGAGTGGATAAGGTTAGGAACGAAGTAGTGAGGGTGAGAACGGGTATATGAAATGAATTAGCAGCTAAAGTGGATATGCATGCGTAGAGGTGGTTTGGCTGTGTATGGAGAATGGAAAATGGCAGTCTGCTGAAGGTGATGAATGCAAGACATAATGGGAGAAGTACAAGAAGAAGGCTTAAGGTTTGGGTGGAAGGATTGGAGTGAAGAAAGCCCTAGGTGATAGGATAAATGCGAGAGAGGCAAAAGAGCATGTTAGAAATAGGAATGAATGAAAGTGATTGTGACGCAGTAAGAGTCAGCACATGAAGCTTCATTTGTGGTGGATAATGGGGCAGGGTGCGCTGTGACACCCAAGCAGTACCAGCCGAACTCAACTGAGTCCTCATCAGGCGGGGAGGAACCAAGAGGATATAAATTCCCTTTGTTCTCTTTTTCATGTCAGCTAACCGCGGCCCCGCCCCAAAAAAAAGAAAAAAAAAATGGGGGGAAGTCATGGTAGAGAGATACTCTTGGTCACTGGAAAAACAATAAACCCTCTTTATATAAGATTTATACAGGAACAAAATACAATAACTTTCAAATTTATATATATTGTGCAATTCTTTATAAATATATTTAGAGAAATACAAATGAATACTGTAGCTCACAAATTTTCGTTGCTAAAGTGACTTGAAAAAGATATTTCTTCCCAGCTTATAGCATAATGCTTTTCTAACTAGGGTTGTAGCTTAGCTATTAATAATAATAACAATAATAACCAGAAACTCGTTCATGGGAACGAACAATGGCAATTAAACCGGCAGTCATCAGAGTTAGAAAAGTCAGGGAACTGTATAATCTTTAGAACTATCAATATTAATGAAAACTTGGGTGTACTAACCATATGAATTATGTTTCTCTTTAAGATGGGCCTTTAGATTTAGTTATTAAACAAGAGAAAAATTTTAGAGGATCGTGAAACACCACCAGTGGATTTGCTGCAAGGTGTAACCCTTTACAATGGGTGGAAAACATACCTGGAAAAACAAAAGCCGGTTTGCTGCGAGCTGTAACCCTTACTCGGGATAGAAAACGCACCTGAAAACCGAAGAACCAATTTAAAAACTACAATGAAAATGGGAAAATAAAAGCTCTGATAGATTCCTGTATTTACAGTTTATTTAACAAACTTAGATGCCCAAAAATTCTATGTACATTTAATCCACAAGCACTGCAGTTAGTAAAACTGTATAAACTATTCAGAAAAATAAAAAAAGAAATTCCTATGACCTAACATAGTGACTGCTCGCTAAGCAACTGGAAACTTACCTGATACATAGAAAAGACAGAACATATTTGGCAATATTTCCATAACTGTTTACTCATTGAATATAAAGAGCAAATACATCCTATTAAGGCAACTGAATTGAAAGAAAAAAAGATACTCAAGCAGTTAAATATTGACGATAACAAAACTAATAGGGAAAAATCAATTAGTTGCTCATTAATGAATATAATTGCAATGGTTCCTAGAACACGAGGCCCTCATTATGTGGTGACTCGCATGACGTTGTCATCGAACTGTTTCTCGTTGAGGTTCAACATTAGAGTGTCGGCTCCTAAGTACACTCTGTTCTGCGACTGTGAAATCTGAAACGGGACAAACGATAATGGTGAAACTCAAAACTGGTGCGAGGACCAAATTTATTATGCTAAGATTTCCAAACTACAAACCGCAACCAGGCATTCAAAGTCTAATAATAAATTTTGAAATTCTTCTTGCAAATCTATCTTGATAACTCTGGAAAAACTATAAATCCTCTTTAGATAAAATCTATACAGGAACAAAATACAATAATTATCATTTTTTTTATATCTATAATTTTTTTTATGAATACTTTTATATGCATAAGTAGCATTTTATATCCACATATATAAAAATTTATTACAGACTTGACTTACTACTATTCTCATTACCGTATTCTGTCATAAAACAGAATCATTTAGAAAAAAAAATATAATACTATAGCTCAAAAATTATCGTGAAAGTTTGCACAGATTTGAAGTCTACCGATTACAAGCTTCTTGTGAACTTACCGTTTTACCGATGCTAGCAGCAGCCTTGATCTTCCTCAGCTTCAGGTAGCCAGGATTCTTATTAATTGCATTACCGATGTGAGATAAAGTTAAGGAAAATGCTGGAAAAAGACATGGTTCATAAAATAATGCACACACCAACTGCAACATCTGTTGGTTTGAGTTACATGTTTAAAGGCTTAAAGGCCACTCATGAATGGCAGTCCAGGGACAGTGACATTGCCCTAGAGGTTGATCAGTGCCCAAGGCCCCCCTCCATCTAAGCTAGGACCAAGGAGGGCCAGGCAATGACTGCTGATGACTCAGCAGATAGACCTATAGGCTCCCACAAACCGCCCATCCTTAGCGCCCAAGGATGGTGAGGTTAGCAAAGGAACTAATGAGTTGGAGCGGGACTTGAACCCCAGTCTGACGTTCACCAGTCAGGATGTTACCACATCGGCTTGCCATAAGGAACAAGGAGGCTGATCAATGACATGGTCTACACTATAGAGCAAAGGTTGGAGGAGATTGGAAAACAAGATGGGAAAAACGTAATGGGAATGGAGGCAAAGTAGAACACTTGAAAGAGGATGCTGCTTGGAGCTGAAGGTATACAGTATTACAGACCTCAAGACCTGTCAGTAAAACCTAATGTGCATCTCACATCAATCATCCCTCTTGCTTGAGGGTACACCCGGGCACACTATTTTATTTCCTCTCCTCTTGTTTTTTTGAAGTTTTAATAGTTTATATATGAAAGATCTATTTTAAAATTGTTACTGCTCTTAAAGTGTTTTATTTTATAATTTTTCATTACTTCTCTTGTAGATTATTTATTTCCTTTCCTTGGTGGGCTATTTTTTCCCTTTTGGAACCCTTAGGCTTACAGCATCCTGTTATTCCAAATAGGGTTGTAGCTTACCTAGTAGTAGTATGAACAATAATAAGAGGGGGATGAGAATGGTATTGTAATAATAGCCTTTAACATAAAATGTATAATACAGCTTACTCTGTATAAAATCATGTCTGAGAAGTTTTCTTATAAAATAAAGTTTAAACACAGAGCAATTGAACATTTATTTTTTTCCCCTTAGTGTGAACAATCTATAAGAAATAATAGAATTCTAATAAGAAAATAACTTCTATACTCACCAGATGTTCTGAAATATATAAAATATGGAAATATTAAGAAAAAGAAAAAAGATCGGTAATATTCAATAAAAAAAAAAAAAAGGGGCCGAGATGAAGAACTGGAATAAAAGGAATTTTACGTAACATGCACAAAAGGCTATTTATACATTTAAGATGACTGATTCACTAATAACTTTGGATAAGTGCTGGGATAAACAAGATAATCAACGCTAAATCATGACAAAGCCAGATAACAATTGAGGCCACAAAAAAAAAGGGGGACATCTTCAACACTACTTTGATATAAATCATACTTTGAATGTAGATGCTACAGGCATTAAAGGAAGTTGTAAGGACTACTTGTATCATAAACAAATGAAAAACCTTTTAATCTGGCCCTGGAAGAAACTGGGGTTACTCATAAGTAATGTCTCCATACTGACAACCAGCATTCCAAAGTATAAAAAGAACTGCGGAGATTTACACGAAGGACTTTAACAACCTTCACCAAGACTCAAGACACTTTATCTCGTTCCGCATAAAAGGATATGAGTTTAGCTGCCTCGGCTTCACCCTCGGCCTGCACGATCTTCTGCTGTCTCTCCATCTTGGCTCTCTCGACCACGAACGAGGCTCGCTGGGCTTCTTGTTGTGCTACCTGGAGACATAGATCTTTTTTACTATCTCATTCACATGTAACTTGAAGTGCAAGTAAGGTGGCCTCAAAGAAATGTCAGAAAACAATGTCAGAGGCTTTAGAGGTATCTCTGTACTCCATAGTTTCACATAATCTTTTGAAAAACAAAGGGACATTTACTGAAACTAAAGTGGAGGAGCACACAAACTTGATGGGCGGTGTCACAGACTACTTGTCTCAGAGTTATTTAATATCAAACAACCGTCATTTTAACTGTTTAATCTTGACAAAGCTATGGTCAAGATACAACCTTGCCAAAGGAGGATACTAACTAACCATGGGTATTAATAAACACAAACAACAGAGTACTAAACTGGGAAATATTTCAAGACAAATACATTTAAAAAAAATTTTTGTGGAGTAACATGTTTTGGATAAATTGATTCATTCAACTACTGAGTCTGATGACAAAAAAAACAATCACACTACTTGAGGAAAGGACATTTACAATGCATTAAATTTGTTACATATGACTATCCTAAAACCCAAATAAACTCAAATGTTGACAAAATATACACAAGTCAAAGTGACTTCAATAAAAAGTGTTAATCATAACTCCAGATATATTTTTCAGTAGTATCGAGCGTAGCGATAATCTGAGACTCCATACACAAAAGGAAAACTAAAGATTGATAAAACAATGACATAAAAGAATCAAGAACATAGGAAAATGAAAAGCAACTAAGTTGTTTGCTGTCCAAGAGTATATACAGTACAGTTTTTGTATCATCAAGACCACACTCACCTGCTTGGCTTCAATAGCAGACGTGTATTCCTTTCCGAAACTCAACTCGGTGATCGATACGTCGTCTAATATGATGCGGAAATCTTCTGCTCTTTGGGTTAAGTCTCGGCGGATCATAAGTGACACCTGAAATAAGAGGATAAATGAAGCATAATTACATAGGTGCAAAAGACAGGAGTTAAGCTAAAATAAAAGATATTGATACAATAACTGAAATCAACGACGTCAGGCTTCGGACTAAACCACACTGATGGTAATGAAATAAAAAAAGAAAGTCTGTTCTGGCAAAAGTACCTTGTGCAAGGGGAGCTAATTTGGCATACATAACCATATGTAGGTACATCTTGGTACACTTAAAAGCTAACTTTGAACCTAAAAGTATGTTTGAAGGCCGATTCACGCAGAGTTCACCCACGGACAAGGTAACACTGATTATGTGTACAACAAGCGCAAGAAATCTGTGCAGACTTATAATGACATGAAATTATTTCTTCATGGGAAACATTTTAGGTTCCTAATTTGGCATATATAACCACATGTAGGTACATCTTGGTACATTTAAAAGTTAACTATGAACTTAAAAGTATGTTTGAAGGCCGATTCACGCAGAGTTCACCCACGGACAAGGTAACACTGATTATGTGTACAACAAGCGCAAGAAATCTGTGCAGACTTATAATGACATGAAACTATTCCTTCATGGTGAACATTATAGATTCTTAGAACAATGTTTAGTATAGAAGTATCTGAATTCTCTAATTTTAATGAAACTACATATTACTGTTTCAGATAATTCTATTTAATACTTGACTGTAGGTTTGTAAGACTATTTTTGTGAGCTTTAGTTTATGAAAATTGGATAGCATGAATGGGATACATGTCATTTGAAATATTCTTGAGATCCCGATAGACCAGCTGTAATAATTCTATGAATATTACCATTGAGATAACCCTGTTGTCTTCAAAGGTTAACACTCATAAGGCCTTTGACAGAGTATTCTTGGGGAAAAAAAATTATATTGGAGAGGGATTATCAACCAAGTGGATGTTTAAAAAGAAGTCTACCCAAATAGATTTCCTGCCGTGACCAGCAAGATGCTAGGTAATAAGTCGTTAACTTGAATGTCCCCTTCTTGACAATTCGATACCAGTGAATTTGAATTATGAGATTTGGGCCACTGAAATAAGTTGAAAAATAGCGAGTGCAGTTAAACGCCGACGGGACACAGCAAGGGCACATTGGTAGCCTACATTGCATAACAGAAGGTGCACTGACTGCACTAAGCACGACTCCCTACGAGACGTGACCCTACCGAGGTTAAAGAATTAAGTCAGCACTAACAAGGTTCTTTGCAATAATAAGAATTGGACCTACGGCTGGGTCCTCTGTACGGCCATCATAGCAAAAGCTGACTAGGATAATGTAAATCCAGAGGAAGTCAGCAAGGAATTGTTTACGTCTCTAATACAGTACAAAAACTAGAGGGGCCCTCAGTAGAGGGCAGACCTCTGCCACGGCAGCTTATTTCTCAACATGTATTAATTGGTGTGGATTTTCATACGCTCAAATATGAACCAAGTTTGAAGTGTCTGTGACAACGATGTCCAACTTATGGCTGATTACGAGAATTGGACATTTTGATTGACTGTGACCTGGACCTTGGCCTTCCAAAATTTTATCATTTAACATAACAGCTAATCTCTGCAAGTTTCATTACTCGAATATTAAAATTGTGGCCAAGAAGCTGTTCACAAACAAACACATAAACGGGCGAAAACATAACCTTCCAACTTCGTTGGCGGAGGTAAAAAAGAAAATATAGCACTGTACTATAACTTACCTGTTGTCTCATTGTTATTAACTGCGCTGCATTGAACTTGGCTACGACTGATTTCAAGACTTCATTGCAAATAGATGGAAGGACCTGAAAAAAAAGTTCAAATGGGACGAGTCAAAATACAAAATTCAAGAATCTGGTAATGATTATAGATCAAATATTGATTTGTTACCCGACATAAATACAAATTATGTTTGATACCTAAATTATAACCATTACTTGCAGCCTCTATTAGTGTAGAGGTCCCCTTTTTTGTTTCATTTGTTTGATGTCGGCTACCCCCCCAAAAATTGGGGGAAGTGCCTTGGTATATGTATGTATGTAATTTAAACGTAAATAACTGCAGTACGAATTTACTCAAATATTTCTTACAAAACTAATAAAAAATATTGAAAAAATTTAGTGGAAAAATTAATAATCAACTACATAAAAGTATAAAAAATTCCCTATTCAATATCAAGTACAGTATACATTACAAATATATTACAGTCAGTCCTAAACATTTGAGGGCTTGCTATTCGCAAATTTGATTATTTGCAGGAAGGACCCGCTTTTCCAAAAAGCACTACTATTTAAATTATTGATGGGTATTTATTCACCAATAAAAACACTCGATACGTGCAGAATAGGCCTTGATAGGTAGACAATGCCATCAAAATATTACACAATGGGTTGAAAATTAATTTATAACAACATCAATCGAAACTTACTCTCCCATTTTATACAACTGAGTATGCTATTATTATTATTACTAGCTAAGCTACAACCCTAGTTGGAAAAGCAGGATACTACAAGCCCAAGGGCTCCAACAGGGAAAAGAATAGCCCAGTGAGGAAATGAAATGGGGAAACAAACATCAATCGAAACTTACTCTCCCCTTTTATACAACTGAGTATGCTATTATTATCATTACTAGCTAAGCTACAACCCTAGTTGGAAAAATAGGATACTACAAGCCCAAGGGCTCCAACAGGGAAAAAAATAGCTCAGTGAGGAAATGAAATAGGGAAAGAAACTACAAGAGAAATAATGGACAATCAAAATAAAGCACTTTAAGAACAGTAAGAATATTAAAATAATCTTTCATATATAAACTATAGAGAGAGACTTGTGTGAGCTCTATTTGGTCCTATATAACTCCTTGCAGTATTTGTTGTTATATAACTATATTATAACAGTACAGTAGTACTTTTGGCTTTCCTCACAAGGCTGAAATAAAATGCTTTCTCGTTATATAATTAAACAGGTCTGGGAAGTCTGTGGTAATTATTCCTGGTTTTTCAGCATTCCCCGATGTCTTTTACCCGTCGCCAAAAAATGGAAAGGTCCATGTAAGTCATGCTTCATTAAACTACAAAATTAGTAAAGTATTTTGTATTTTTCCTAACTGTACAAACTGGAGTTCTTTAATAGATTACTTAAAACTTTTAAAGAAGTACAGTCATTATAGTTACTGACAGGTGGTGGGCCATATAGAGGAACTTTTAGTTTGACCTTGACCTAGCATTTGTGGGGTGATTGAGACAGGCAAGAGGAACTATTTAATTATTTGTCTTATTCAAATACTTTCCAGATGTTAACATTGCAGTTTCTTTGTCATTACAGATTAGTTCAATGTGGATCAACTGGAAGGCAAATTGGTCTATCGATATTCTTCCTGAAGAGCAAAGAGCCTTTCCGTCACGCACAAAAGTTGGGACCCATTTGATCATACTCCTTGCCCACGATGACTGTCTGCTAGAACATTCCTCTTGTTTGGAACGGATCTTGCTGACAGCTCTCTCACATTGTCAGGTGCTCGGAGAGTAACCGATTGCCTAATCCCAGTGCCAATGAAACAGTACCTATTTGCCTGTAAACATAAGGTACGATGGTGGAGTTGGTCTTCTTTAACGCAACCAGATGTCATATTAAACTTTGTTGGGAAGCTTGTAATGCTAATACCATTGTTTGGACTTCCAGTTCACTGGCAGCTAACCAGTGATGCTTTCAATAACCCAGAAGTGATAGCTAATGTAGAGAAATTTCAGAAGACGTTGCCACCATCAAGCTCGGAAGTTGTTGGTTGCGCCACCTCCCTACGTTTACCGATATGATCGTTCGATGTTGGTATCACCATACAGTATTACAGATCTCTATCTTATGCTTGGTCATTAGAATGGGCTTACCGATAATAAACAAATCCCAGGTTGTGGTAAAAGGAACGCAGGCTTTCTTAGTCTTGGTGTATTGCTTCCTAGAGGGAGACAGAAAAAGTCGATCATTGAGAACTGCCAAGAGGCACATTTCATTTGAGAAGGAACCAGAAGACGTGAGCATGAACTCTTCAACGCTCCTGGCTTTGAAGTGGTAACTAACATCTGAGGCTAAAAAGTAGGTACTTCATGAAGGACTGAAGGATGGGTATCTAGAAGTGGACTGAAGGATGAGTATCTAGATGTATGTATCCTTCAATTTCACTGAGGGTGAGAAACTGACTTTCCTATCGTAATAATTTTGAATGAAGTCAAGGAAGGGGAAGTAGGTTGGTCCCCTGTTCCCTGGAAGGACCCACATTACCATCTGGAAGACTTCAGATGCATTCTTCTCTGTCATATTCCTTTGGGATTATAAGGCCCACTTGTAAGCTGGCTGACTTGTCAGAAGTCCCTGCCTTCTCTCTTAAAAGAATAATTCTGAGTTTTAGGATTGTCGAACTCCAGGTCAAAACAAGAAGCTGTCATGAATTGCGTGCAGATGGGTACATTACTGGCATGTACCATCTCACCTCATGAACGAGGTGAGAACATACTGTGCTACAATCCCTTACCTGAGTGGAATGTTTGTCATACTACACTGCCTCTCACACGGAGAGAAACTACACGAGCCCTATTAAACGATCTTCCTGGACTTTAATGAAGCTCTTCTCCTGGCCTTTGCAGCGAAGACTCTACCCTTCATACTTGATGGTAGCAGAACTCTTTCCAGTGATGTATAAGGAAGACCTGGTTCCTAAGTTCACATTGCCAATGTAAGGCCACACAAACGAGGAATAGAACGACAACAGACAGGTACCACAGAATATTGTCTCACAATGACAGTTACCAGCAAACACAGCATACCCTTGGCTTCTTCAATTACTGTCCCTCTAACCCGACAACCCGCCAGTACAGTTATATAATCTGAAAGGAAAGCAGACTATAACACCCAGATTAAGAAGCCGCTGAGGGTGTAACAGACTGCAAACAAAGTCGAAGTGATGGTTGCTAGTACAGTACTTACCAGCAGCTATAACTATCTTGTTAAAAGTTTAAACAGCAGTTTTGACCTTTGGTACAATCATACTCGTTAAAAAGACTCTAGTTTGTATTTGCGTAGGAGTAAATTTTTGTAGAAAGACCTCAACTCACAAACACGCATCCAACTGAAATCAAGACATCTTCAATATGAAACTGGACTATCTGTTCACTTTTGCAGCTGAAAATCATAAGCGTGCGAGTTAGGTAGAGCCTAACCTAGGCTGTGACCAAGCTGTGGAATGATCTTCCTAATCGGGTAGTTGAATCAGTAGAACTTCAAAAGTTCAAAGTTGCAGCAAATGTTTTCATGTTGAACAGGCTGACATAAGTCTTTTTTATAGTTTATATATGACATGTCTGTTTTGACGTTGTTACTGTTTGAAGAACGATTTATTATTAATTTGTTCTCATCATTTATATATTTACTTTCCTTACTAGGCTATTTTTCCCTGTTGGAGCCTTTGGGCTTATAGAATCTTGCTTTCCCAACTTAGGTTGTAGCTTGGCTAGTAATAATAATAATAATAATAATAATAATAATAATAACAACAACAATAATTTGACTTAACAAACAGCTTCTTGAAACCTATTAAGTTTGTAACTTGAAGACTTTCTGTAAGATACTGTACAGTATTTGTTATATCAAACTTCATAAGACAAGAACCGACATTTCTATTTTACCTTTTCGTCAAAATCGGGTCCCAGGGTCTGATGTATGACGGGGATTGCGTCGCCTATAGGCCTCGATAAAACTCGTAAGGATATGTTCACCATCTGAAGATCTTTACTACCGGTGGGAGAACTGATTTTCCTTGGTCGAGCCCTGAAGGGAGGAAATGCACTGAATAAAAATGCTTTTCATTAAATGAAAAATTAGAATTGCAGTTAAAAGTAAGTTGCTAAGGTGAAAACTATCAAAGATAAAGACCCTGTGTTTGCAGTAAACAAAAATGAGAGAGAGAGAGAGAGAGACTAACCTGACGTCATAAATAAAAATGCTTTTCATTAAATGAAAAATTAGAATTACAGTTAAAAGTAAGTTGCTAAGTTGAAAACTATCAAAGATAAAAACCCTGTGTTTGCAGTAAACAAAAACGAGAGAGAGACTAACCTGATGTCATAGACGACCGGGTACTGGAACCAAGGGATTCTGAAGTGTAATCCTTCACTGTATACCTCCTGTTGTACGCCCCCAATACGGCTGAAGATGATAGCTCGATGACCACCATCGACTGTGGAAGATAGGATAGCAAAAATCATAACGTATACAAGAGCTGTGGTCAGGAATGTCGACATACAAAGAAAATTCTACAGCAAAAAAATCTAAAAGTGGTTTTAATTTTATTTTAGGTGTTATTTCTGGTGAAAAGCAGTTTAACAGATTATAAATTTTTGTGATCTGTGTATTGTAATGGATTTTAATGTTAGCTTTATCAAGATTGTGATTTAATATCCCAGCTGAGTTGATATCTTAAGGAATTCCTTGGGTTAGGTTCAAATACTAAATTCATTAAGAACTCAATAAAATACTATAGTACCATCATATCTTGACAAGGTTTTTATTATTACACTGACCTGTTTATTTTAAGTTTAGTACAAGTAAAGACTGTCTGATGAAGAAACATTAGGTATTAAATACAACTAGAGACAATCAGTAGAGGGCAGACCTCCACCGCGGCAGCTTATTTCTCAACCTTTAACATGTATTAATTGGCGTGGATTTTCATACACTCAAATATGAACCAAGTTTGAAGTCTATGAGACAACGATGCCCAAACTTATGACTAATTACGTAAATTGAACATTTTGCTTGACCTTGACCTTCCTAAATTTAATCATTTCAAGCTTTTTACTTAACAGTGAATCACTGCAAGTTTCATTACTCTACGATTAAAATTGTGGCAAGGAAGCTGTTCACAAACACAAAATGGGGCAAAAACATAACCTCCTTCCAATTTTGTTGGCGCACGTAATAACCTTATTAAGGGGAAACATGTTTTGTATAATTCTCATATTTTAGGCAATCAACTGGAAGAGCATAATCTTGCAAGGCACCAGGCATAAGGTTGTGAGACCTTGAAATCCTGTAACCTCTTTGGTCCAATGCTGGCAGTGACTAATGACCTTGAAACATCCAATTTCAATGAGTTCAAAGTCAAAATGCTCAGAAAATGCCATGAAGATATTGCGACTGCTGAACTGCCAATGATGGCCAAACAAAGACGGTGTATATAAGATACAACTGAACCGGAGAAGTTGCAAACAGGTCAAAAGTAAACATGTAGGTGGCAGTGAAAATTTCAAGTGTGTAAACTATAGTTGCCGAATATGACTACTGCAATAGCAATTAAGATTGTTGTGATGCAGATTATGGCAGTGACGTTATTGATAATATTCTACTTAGCCCCGGTAACACGGCGAAATCAACTCATACACCAATGTAGTCAAACCTGAACGGTATGGAAATATACGCACTGTGTAACAGTTAAAGGAGGGTCTTTAACTATCGTACTCCAGGCATATTCGGGCAAGGCAATGTCATGAAAAAATTACCCTCGCTGAAAATCATAATAAATCTTATGACAAGTAATTAAATGGTTACACCATAAATCCAGATCGATCTGTAGGAATCATTTTGTACTTAGTTAAACCCTCTCTTGTATAATTATTGTACCGTAAGTATTATTGACTAATCAACTACAGTAGTGACACACTGTGACAATCAAGAAGAGTAATTATGTAGCAAAAACAATATTGTTATGGAAGGAGAATCTTGTAAACTTCAAAACTTAAGAAAAAAAAAAAATTAAAATTGCATGTTGGATGTGAATTATATTTTTTAAATCATGAGTTTTTTCAGAAAAGAAGAAAAGACTGACGAACTCGGAAAGTTTTTTTTTCTGTGGAATGGCAAAGGAAGATCATAAACAACCGCAACCTGAATGATGCGCGCGTGTGTGTATATATCCATTTTCTGTTTGACTCTACGTTCCTCAAACATCTGCCGTCTCGTAGTGTGTTTCATTTTTCTCGAGAGATGATCGCCTTTACGGCGAATTCCCGGGAAAATAAGTTACGTCTGACGCGCAACTCGCGCCATCAAATCACTTACGGCAAAAAATATTTTGACTCGTAGGATCACCAAAGGGTTAATGGGTCCAAATTCATAGCATTGTACAGTGAGCGATGAGGAACCTGGAAGCTACTATAGGTTAATATGGGAATTAGATATAGTCAGAGGGTCAACTACTATCTTTTCATAAACTAGTTTGGGGTTCCTAAATGCTCACTCCGCAAAATAAGTTTGCGGTCACTCTATCCATATAATAGAGAGGTGCAAATCTTCTAAGCATGTTCTTACAGTATTACTGTAATTGAGTTACAGGGGTAGTGTGCATTTTGTTGGGACAAGCGAAATCTTTCTTATTAAAGGTTTCAAAGCCACTCATGAATGGCAGGGGAAAGGGACAGAGACACTGCCCTCTCAGGCAGGACAATGCCCTAAAGACTAACCATATAAACATATGATCAGCGCCCAAATCCCCAGTCCACCCAAGCTAGGACCAAGGAGGGCCAGGCAATGGCTGCTGATGACTAAGCAGATAAACGTATAGACTCCCCCAAACCCCCTTCCTTAGATCACAAGGATAGTGAGGTTGCAGCGACCGAAGAAACTAATGAGTTTGAGCCCCAGTCTGGCGATTACCAGTCAGGGACATTACCGCATCAGCCACCACAACCACAACTTATCAGGTTAATGTTACCGTGGCTCACTGCGATCCTGAAATAGTCAGTGGTTTATTACTATCCTGGAATACTCGGAAAGGTTTATTACAATCCTGAAATAATCGGAAAGGTTCATTACGATGCTGGAATAGTCAGACTGGGTAATTACAATCCTGGAATACTCGGAAAGGTTCATTACGATGCTGGAATAGTCAGACTGGGTAATTACAATCCTGGAATAATCGGAAAGGTTCATTACGATGCTGGAATAGTCAGACTGGGTAATTACAATCCTGGAATAATCGGAAAGGTTCATTACGATGCTGGAATAGTCAGGCTCACTAAGATCCTGGAATACTCGAAAAGGTTCATTACGATACTGGAATAGTCAAGAGTGGCTCATTACGATCCTGGAATACTCAAAAAGGTTCATTACGATATTGGAATAGTCAAGAGTGGCTCATTACGATCCTGGAATACTCGAAAAGGTTCATTACGATACTGGAATAGTCAAGAGTGGCTCATTACGATCCTGGAATACTCGAAAAGGTTCATTACGATACTGGAATAGTCAAGAGTGGCTCATTACGATCCTGGAACCGGTAAGGCAAAGAGGCAACATCCAATACAAACCTGTGTACATAGACTGTGATATTCCATAAGCAGCTGCACCAGCCACTGCTAACAGCTTCACGCCAGTGCCTAGACCTCTGGGGCCTTTTCCAAAGCGTCCAAAAATATCATTTACTTTATCAACCATCGTTTATGAGATAAAAATGTCACTGAAACAATCACGTAACTCAGGGAGGAGACAATGTTGTCCTCACATGTAAACAGTCGGTCTTTTCTGGCAGCCGATGTTTCGTTGGTTCTTTTTTCGGAATTTTCCAAGATTTTGATTTATAATAAATTTTATATCTATTGATATCTTTGATAAAATAACTATATATTATATTTATAGTTGAAATTTTTAAATATTAGCATCATTAACATGTTAAAATTCTTTTATAATATTTATGAATTTTTTCCTGAGACGATATCTATGAGTAGGAAGGTTAGGTAAGTATATATTTTCTAATCTATATTGATAATGATTATTCAGCTAAATTATATTTTATGGAATTAATTTTCAAATATTACTTTTATAACATATATGCATCATATCTCATTTACAAAAATCCAATACATTACGAAATCAAAGTTGTACTTATCATAGACAACTCGTAAATAGATTTCATACCAGGAAATATTCAAGTTTATCTCCATGTTATTTGCAATTTAGTGAGACTTTTCAGCTGAATCTTATAAACAATCATAGCTTAGTAATTTATTTTCTAATTTTTTGTTTGTAATACATGCAAGAACTTGTGTTCTATGAAATTTCTTATTCCTTATCTAGATATAATAATCTATGCCACCATTATGAGTTCTTTATGTATATTGTATAAGATTTTTCATAATTCTGATAAACCTTCGCATCAAATTCTTCCCAGACTGTACCACCCTGTACGTAGTACTATATTAAAATTTAATTACAACATTCATTCTCTATCATAAGGCTCAATACTACACAGTATTCTAGAAGTTTCATTCTAGCTGAATGACAGTTGAATTAGTGGAACTTCAAAAGTTAAAATTTCCAGCGAATGGTTTTATGTTATGAATATGTCCTCATATTATGTATGTAACAGATCTATTTCTATGTTAATACTCATCTTAAAATATTTTGTTTTATTCATTACTCCTTATGTGGTTTATTTATATTCTTTCCTAACTGGCTATTTTCCCTTGATGGAGCCCTTGGGCTTATAGCGTCCAGCTTTTCCTACTATGGTTGTAGCTTAGCTAATAATAATAATAATAATAATAATAATAATAATAATATGACGTACAGCTATCAGTACAATATACATTAGTTACCTATGAAATCTCAGTTTATCATTTTCTATGAAAAAATCAGCTAATTTTATAAAAAACGGGAAATAGCCCCAACTTTCATATTTAAAACAGCAAGCTATGAGGGAAACATTGCTATTTAAGGATTATTAACTTCATACACAGCAGGAGCTACAAATAAAGAACAAACTAGTTTATAAATGAATGCAAGACGATTATTGCTTGCAAGAAGTAATGCATTGAAAAGCAAATATGAAACTGTGACATATAAGAGATTGTGTGCATGTGGGAATTTGGGGGAATGTATTTTCCTCTATTAATGTACCTTCTGCTAAAGGGACTTTAATATTTCATATATAAGCTATTGATGGTACTGTATAGCCTCCTGCCATATGCTTTAATTTGTGTTAGGAGCTTGACTTCTGGAAAAAGAGGTTAAAAGGCTAAAAAGTGGGTGATGATGAGGTTTAAAGGAAGTTATACAAGACACTTAGATAATGTTCGCATGATAGGTTTATCAGACAAGGGAACAAAATTGAAATATTAAGCAAGACCTCGAGGATAATGTAAAACATTACAGCAAACAGTAGATATGGCTGGGTACGGGAATGTATATGCAAGAATCTATAGATTGCATTAGATATCTAAATTTAGGATATATGGCCCTGCACTAAGGCCTGTAAGGTCTCAGCTCCAAAGTACAAGTAGGTCTGAGAACCAAACTGAAGGCAAGAATACATTGGAATTAATCAATACCCACGAAGTATGGATTTTCCGGAGCACTTTACACTGGTTTGTTCTGCTACTTATATCATTGCTTACTCTTGTGAATGTTTGCTCAAATTCTTCCAATTCGAATCACATAGCCAAACCTATGACAGAAATCTTGGTTTCTCTTTAAAGACTCAGAACACCAATAAAACTCACTTGGAATATTTCTTTGATACAATTTAGTATAGATGATGTGTACCAAACTCTTAGTATTGGATCTTGGAAACATAATAATAAATCTCGGTACGAACAAATGAAAAAGTTTGTAAATTACATAAGGAGATTTCTGCTAGACAAAAATTATAATGAATAACTTGACTTGTAAAACACAATACCCAAATAATATTCTTACATAATGTCATTGCTCCAACGTCTTGAATAACACCAATAGCAAAAATTACTAACCAGATTATAGGCCCGATCTCATAAAAAATGAAAATGATGGTAAGAACTCGATTCATTTACTCCTTCAAGCTATCATTCATTTCTATGGGTCTTGTTACAGTAGCTTGTCAAATTTCAACTTTTCCCAGTTTCAGTTTCCACCAAAAACTCTAAAACCAATCCTTTGAGGCAGGTCTAGAAGTCTTGAGTGGATAGTGCAACTAGAGGGGCACTCAGTATAGCGCAGACCTCCGCCACGGCAATTATTTCTCAACCTTGACCTTGACTTTAACATGTATTAATTGGCATGGATTTTCATAAACAAATATGAACCAATTTTGAAGTCTGTGAGAACGATGTCCAAACTTATAGCTGATTATGTGAATTGGAAATTTTGCTTGACCTTGACCTTTGAGCTTCTAAAACTTAATTATTTCCAGCTTTTGACATAATTAATTCCCGCAAGGTTCATTACCCTACGACTGAAATTGTGGCCAGGAAGCTGTTCATAAACACACAAACAGGGGGTAAAACATAACCTCCTTCCAACTTTGTTGGCGGAGGTAATATGTAATACAGTATAATGTTACTAATAACATTAACCCTTTTACCCCCAAAGGACGTACTGGTACGTTTCACAAAACTCATCCCTTTACCCCCGTGGACGTACCGCTACGTCCTTGCAAAAAAATGGTATCTAAAATATTTTTTGCATATTTTTTGATAATTTTTTGAGAAAATTCAGGCATTTTCCAAGAGAATGAGACCAACTTGACCTCTCTATGACAAAAATTAAGGCTGTTAGAGCAATTTTTAAAAAATATACTGCAAAATGTGCTTGAAAAGAAATAACCCCTGAGGGTTAAGGGTTGGAAATTTCCAAATACCCTGGGGGTAAAAGGGATAACAATCTCATGCAATACAGAAAATGAACGTTACACACACTTCTCGACACCTTTGAAATTAAAACTAAGGAAAACCACTTTCATCATTACTACCTTTTATTAAGGATTAATTAAAAAAAAATAATTATAAAGGCTGTGAACCTGACTCTACAACCTATACATTATGGGAAGAAGACAAAATCTTACTTCCTCTATTCAAAAACATCGAAATGACAAACTTATACTCTCGGCAGTGCAAAGTCAAGAAGGTTCGGCTCCTTCTACTTATTAAGGAAGAGCTTAACTGTTACAAGGAACTAAATACTTATATGAAACCTTATAGAATGTATACAGTCAATAGGGATTTTCCATGCCCAAAACTATCGCAGTTTTTGCTCAAGAACAGTAAAAATTACTCCAGTAACAATAATGAACAATCACTAAGTACACAATAACAGCACAATTTATTCACAATTAGTTTAGTCAATCAAATATATAATACCAAGTTGTAATATAAGGATGATTTCTAAAGAATTGAAGAAAATAAAACTCCTTGACACTTAACTAGTGAAATAAGGTGCTAAGTATTAGGACACATCAGTTGTGGAATTAATGCTAGAAGTGCCCCATAAAATTCATTCAATGTTTTCCTTTAAAACATTGATCTTCTGAATAAAACTTCCGAGACCTGAGAAAATCTGCAGTGTGTTATGAAAATAGAAATGTATTCATAAACTATAGTACGTAATGTTTATATATTAAAATCTTGTCCTTTTTAGGTGCAAAAATAGTTATACCATATATGAATATATAGATATATATAATGACGACCCCATAAAATGTACTAGATACAAAAATGCAGTTAGATGCAAATGGTACATTCATCGTTGAAGCCAGCGACTATGAGCCTCGCAACCGCTAGCAAATGTTACAGCTATTTCGACCGGCATTGTTCTGCCCCTGACGTTGTTCGAGACTAGCAGCAATGGCTTGAGCCAGAAGTTCGTCCTCGTTATCGCCGCCAGAAGGCTGAGACTGCTGGCCCTGACTAGAGGACCCGCTGGCGTCCTGCATTGATGCTGCCAAAGCGCGGGCCATGGCCTCGTCTTCAGACTGAAAGGGAAATGAACAAATCTCAAAATAGGCAAAATGAATACGATAAATACATAAAAATACATCTTTCAAGAAGAAATGATGTAAATACAGTACAAATCTAGCTTAACCTGATTGAAAAACTGGTTCTACTTTCCTGAAACACTTTCAACTTGAAAAGATATCCCAAGTTATACATCTTGTTTAATCTTTACACAGCAAGTCCTTAACATAAAATAATATAAAAAGTGAATGATGTTAGGGTATCAAGTAAAACAATCCAAGACTTCTTATAAATTGCTTTGTGAGCGAAGACAAAATATTATAAGGAACTCTTAAAATATTTAAAACAAAAAATACTTTTCATGAACACACACAGTACATACATATACCAAAGGCACTTCCCCCAATTTTGGGGGGTAGCCGACATCAACAAGAACAAAAACAAAAAAGGGGACCTCTACTCTCTACGTTCCTCCAGCCTAACCAGGGACTCAGCCGAGTTCAGCTGGTACTGCTAGGGTGCCACAGCCCAACCTCCCACATTTCCACCACAGATGAAGCTTCATACTGCTGAGTCCCCTACTGCTGCTACCTCCGCGGTCATCTAAGGCACCGGAGGAAGCAGCAGGGCCTACCGGAACTGCGTCACAATCGCTCGCCATTCATTCCTATTTCTAGCACGCTCTCTTGCCTCTCTCACATCTATCCTCCTATCACCCAGAGCTTTCTTCACACCATCCATCCACCCAAACCTTGGCCTTCCTCTTGTACTTCTCCCATCAACTCTTGCATTCATCACCTTCTTTAGCAGACAGCCATTTTCCATTCTCTCAACATGGCCAAACCACCTCAACACATTCATATCCACTCTAGCCGCTAACTCATTTCTTACACCCGTTCTCTCCCTCACCACTTCGTTCCTAACCCTATCAACTCGAGATACACCAGCCATACTCCTTAGACACTTCATCTCAAACACATTCAATTTCTGTCTCTCCATCACTTTCATTCCCCACAACTCCGATCCATACATCACAGTTGGTACAATCACTTTCTCATATAGAACTCTCTTTACATTCATGCCCAACCCTCTATTTTTTACTACTCCCTTAACTGCCCCCAACACTTTGCAACCTTCATTGACTCTCTGACGTACATCTGCTTCCACTCCACCATTTGCTGCAACAACAGACCCCAAGTACTTAAACTGATCCACCTCCTCAAGTAACTCTCCATTCAACATGACATTCAACCTTGCACCACCTTCACTTCTCGTACATCTCATAACCTTACTCTTACCCACATTAACTCTCAACTTCCTTCTCTCACACACCCTTCCAAATTCTGTCACTAGTCGGTCAAGCTTCTCTTCTGTGTCTGCTACCAGTACCGTATCATCCGCAAACAACAACTGATTTACCTCCCATTCATGATCATTCTCGCCTACCAGTTTTAATCCTCGTCCAAGCACTCGAGCATTCACCTCTCTCACCACTCCATCAACATACAAGTTAAACAACCACGGCGACATCAAACATCCCTGTCTCAGCCCCACTCTCACCGGAAACCAATCGCTCACTTCATTTCCTATTCTAACACATGCTTTACTACCTTTGTAGAAACTTTTCACTGCTTGCAACAACCTTCCACCAACTCCATATAACCTCATCACATTCCACATTGCTTCCCTATCAACTCTATCATATGCTTTCTCCAGATCCATAAACGCAACATACACCTCCTTACCTTTTGCTAAATATTTCTCGCATATCTGCCTAACTGTAAAAATCTGATTCATACAACCCCTACCTCTTCTAAAACCACCCTGTACTTCCAAGATTGCATTTTCTGTTTTATCCTTAATCCTATTAATCAGTACTCTACCATACACTTTTCCAACTACACTCAACAAACTAATACCTCTTGAATTACAACACTCATGCACATCTCCCTTACCCTTATATAGTGGTACAATACATGCACAGACCCAATCTACTGGTACCATTGACAACACAAAACACACATTAAACAATCTCACCAACCATTCAAGAACAGTCACACCCCCTTCCTTCAACATCTCAGCTTTCACACCATCCATACCAGATGATTTTCCTACTCTCGTTTCATCTAGTGCTCTCCTCACTTCCTCTATTGTAATATCTCTCTCATTCTCATCTCCCATCACTGGCACCTCAACACCTGGAACAGCAATTATATCTGCCTCCCTATCATCCTTAACATTCAGCAAACTTTCAAAATATTCCGCCCACCTTTTCCTTGCCTCCTCTCCTTTTAACAACCTTCCATTTCCATCTTTCACTGTCTCTTCAATTCTTGCACCGGCCTTCCTTACTCTCTTCACTTCTTTCCAAAACTTCTTCTTATTCTCTTCATATGACTGACCCAGTCCCTGACCCCACCTCAGGTCAGCTGCCCTCTTTGCCTCACGTACCTTGCGCTTTACTTCCACCTTTTTCTCTCTATATTTTACATACTTCTCTATACTATTACTCTGCAGCCATTCTTCAAAAGCCCTCTTTTTCTCTTCCACTTTTACCTTCACTCCTTCATTCCACCATTCACTGCCCTTCCTCATGCTGCCTCCTACGACCTTCTTGCCACATACATCACTTGCAATCCCAACAAAATTTTCTTTTGCTAACTTCCACTCCTCCTCTAAATTACCAGTTTCTCTTACTCTCACCTCGTCATATGCCATTTTCAACCTTTCCTGATATTTACTTTTTACCCCCGGTTTTATTAGCTCTTCAACCCTCACTAGCTCCCTTTTACATCCACCTACTCTATTCCCCCACTCTTTTGCTACAACTAATTTTCCTTCCACCAAAAAATGATCAGACATACCGTTAGCCATACCCCTAAACACGTGCACGTCTTTCAATCTTCCAAACATTCTTTTCGTTATCAACACATAATCCATTAATGCCCTTTCTACTACTCTTCCATTTGCCACTCTTACCCATGTATACTTATTTTTATCTTTCTTTTTAAAAAAGCTAGCACTTATTACCATCTCTTGTTCAACACACATATCTACCAGTCTCTCACACACAGTACTTAGAAAAATAAATGATAATGACACAATATCTTAATATATGATATAAGGGAGGTTGAGACAGGAAGTGTAACTTAAAGAACCCAAGTTTGGATAGTTAAGAAAAATACAAATATCTTCCGAACACTCGAGCCTCAAGAGGTGCAAAGTGTTGACTCCAATATGGCTCCCATCAACCTGAGAAAATATTCTCAGGTAATAAGCTAGGTTTCTGTTTTTACACAGACGGTCACGGATAGACTTCATCTTTACTAGACACACACACTGATATGTACAACAGAAGCTAGAATAGGCTCAAGGGGTAAAATACCCGAGGGGGAAAGAAGGGAACTAGTCAATTTCTTTGGCCTCGAGGAAGACCCTGAAGGTGAAGAGTCACGCTTTACCTTCTTCCATCTCTTGCCGAATTGTATCCACAGCAGCGACACTCATTAATTACCCTCCTTATAGGGGGGATACTGTGAGCAGTCATGCCCCTGGCAAGGACACAAGGAATGGGGGTTAATGTTAAACTGCTCCTGAAGGTGCCATACTTTCAGGCAGCAACTCCAGGGCAGGACCGCATTGCCGTACATTGTTTATCGATTCCGCGAACAGAAAATACACTCTGGGGTGATAAAAATAAAATAGATTAAAGCAGCCAAGTTTGGGAGACCAAGAGTACGTTACAGTGGCCTGGTGGTAGCGTCCTTGCCTGGGGATTGCCAGACTGGGGTTCGAGTCCCGCACAAACTCGTTAGTTCCTCTGGTCTCTGCGCCCTCACCTCCTTGCGAGCTAAGGACGTGGGGTTTGGGGGATCCTATAGGTCTATCTGCTGAGTCATCAGCAGCCATTGCCTGGCCCTCCTTGGTCCTAGCTTGGGTGGAAAGGGGGCTTGGGCGCTGATCATATGTAATATGGTCAGTCTCTAGGGCATTGTCCTGCTAGCTAGGGCAATGTCACTGTCCCTTGCCTCTGCCATTCATGAGCGGCCTTTAAACTTTTAATGCTTGGCAGCTGAAGTTAGCAAGCGAGTTTCTCTTGTTGAAATTATTCTCCTATGAAAGGACGAGGCTTTGTATCCGTGTAAGAACAAATTACAGTACAGATATTTGTGATCTATGGAACTGGGATATATAGCCTGGCCCCGGAGTTCACATGTGTAATTCAGCACTAATGTGCAAATGGGATTAACCCACAAAGACAGTTCAATGAGTAACAAGAGAAGCACTCAGTAGAGGGCATGCCTTCGCCTTGCCAAACAGTCTCACTTTGCTCTTAAATCCACTGCGCACTTGTCATTGATGTGTTTCCATCAAAATCTAATGGATTTTACCTTGGGGCATACGCCACATGTCCTCCATGTTTCATTGAAACTGGTCCAGTAGTTTTTGTGTGATGTTCACAAACAAAAAATTAACACTGCGATTATTTTCAAAGTACTGCTGCGTTACGTGTACTTTGATGTACTTTATACATAATATTACATTTATCCTGGACAACCAAGTTTAGTCAAAATCGGCACAGTAGCTTTTGTGTTAAGTTACAAACAACCATATAAATAAATAAACTAATTATCCAAAATATGACAAATTCGAAGATAATTTGTATTTTTCCTAACCATACAAACCTTAGCTATTTACAAAGGGTTTACTTTTAGCGCAGCTGAAATGACGAGCCAATAGTTTTTAACGAGGGTTAATTACCCCCGCGCTAGTTAGCGGGGGGGTGGGGAAGGGTAGCTTGCTACCCCTCCCCCCTCCACACACCGGTGACTTGCTTCACTTCACTTAGAGGTAGGACTTGACTTGGGGGTCAGGGATGGCGGGCACATATGTGTAAATAGCTAAGGTTTGTATGGTTAGGAAAAATACAAATTATCTTCGAATTTGTCATTTGTTCCGTAACCGAAATACAAACCACGCTATTTACAAAGGGTGACTTACCCCTTAGGAAGGGTGGAAAGTCCCCAGCCTTACTGACTTCGGCTTGCCCGGGGGCTCGATCCCTTAGTGAGCAGCACTAGAGAGAGGGAGCCCCTGTACCTCACAGGTTCCTAGCATCGCTAGGAACGAGTGGCCTACATAAGTAGTGTGAGGAGGAGAGTGTGACTCGTCCTATGAAGTTGACCTTGAGACCTTCAGATAGGAATTCTAGGATAGGACGTTCCCCATACCACCTCGTCAGGGTATGGGAGACGCAACAGTATTAAGCTTAATACTAGGAGCACAAAGAAGCATGGGTTACCTGCAGAGGTCGAGGTCAGCTATGCGAGGACCAGGATGCTGCTTCCCCAAGAGAGGGGAGAATGAAGAAAGAAGTAAGGGTCAGACATACTCTTTCATTCACACAGACTAAGACCGGGTAACAACGCCCTCAACCTACTGCTACTTGTCCAAAAAGGAGCCTGAGGTTAGACCAGCTGTTGTGCAGCCACCACAGGGCCGATAGAGAACGTATCGAGGCTCCTGTGGGTCACGTCTTGCAGGTAGTGGGCTGTGAAGGTCGTTTGACGCTTCCAGACCCCCGCTTGAAGTACCTGCGTCAAAGAGAAGTTTCTCTTGAAGGCCAGGGATGTAGCAATACCCCTGACATCGTGGGCCCGAGGGCGACGTGACGGAGGAGGGTCAGGATTCAGGGCATGGTGGATAACCCTTCGAATCCAAGCAGAGATGGTGTTCCTTGTGACCCTCCTCTTTGTCCTGCCTGTGCTCACAAACAAAGCTCGCACATGAGGACGGACTGCAGCCGTTCTCTTCAAGTAGTACCTCAGACACCTCACTGGGCATAGTAGCAGCTGGTCTGGGTCGTTTGTTACAGAACGGAGACTCGCGATCCTGAAAGAGTCGAACCAAGGATCCGGCACTCCAGGATTCTGAGTCTTGGCCACAAACTCAGGGACGAACCTGAACGTTACCTCCCCCCATCCCCTTGAATGGGCGATGTCGTACGAGAGACCATGAAGTTCAATAACTCGCTTGGCCGAGGCCAAGGCGAGTAGGAAAGCCGTCTTCCAAGACAGGTGGCGATCGGAGGCCTGGCGTAATGGCTCGAAGGGAGGTCTCTTGAGAGACCTGAGAACTCGAACCACGTTCCAAGGAGGGGGTCTCACTTCCGACTGGGGGCAGGTAAGCTCATAGCTACGTAAGAGTAAAGAGAGTTCTAGCGATGAAGAAATATCCACGCCCTTCAATCTGAAGGCCAAGCTTAAGGCTGAGCGATAGCCTTTCACTGCCGAGACAGAAAGGCGCATTTCTTCTCGCAGATACACAAGGAAGTCCGCTATTGCTGGAATAGTGGCATCGAGTGGAGAGATACCCCTTCCACGACACCAACCACAAAAGACTCTCCACTTCGCTTGGTAGACTCCCTCAGAGGACCTTCGCAGGATAGTCTCCAGGCGTGAAGCCGAAGCGAGGCTACGGCCCTGTGAGGGACACCGGAGTGGGGTTGTCTGAGAAGCTCGTGTCGTGGAGGAAGCTCCCTTGGGAGTTCCGTCAGGAGTTGCAGAAGGTCCGGAAACCATTCCGCGTGATGCCATAGCGGAGCTACTAGAGTCATGGAACAGTTGACCGATAGTCTGGTCCTGTTGAGCACCCTTCTCATCAGACAGAATGGTGGGAAGGCATACACGTCGATGTTGTCCCACCGTTGCTGGAAAGCATCTTGCCAGAGTGCCTTGGGGTCCGGGACTGGTGAGCAGTACAGGGGCAGCTTGAAGTTCAAGGCTGTCGCGAACAAGTCCACCGTCGGGGAACCCCACAAAGTCAGGACTTTGTTGGCTATCTGAGGATCCAAAGACCACTCGGTACTCACTATCTGCGAAGCCCTGCTCAGACTGTCGGCGAGCACATTCCTCTTGCCAGGAATGAAGCGAGCTGATAGTGTTATCGAGTGGGTTTCGGTCCACCTCAGAGTCTCTACTGCAAGATAGGATAGCTGTTGCGAAAAAGTGCCTCCCTGCTTGTTGATATAAGCCACTACCGTGGTGTTGTCGCTCATCACCACCACGGAGTGACCCGCCAGGAACCGTTGGAACTGTTGAAGGGCCAGAAAGACGGCCTTCAATTCTAGCAGGTTGATGTGTAGGCACTTTTCTGATTCTGACCAAAGGCCTGAGGCCCTCTGGTTCAGAACGTGCGCCCGAAAACAGAGTCAATTCCGGGGGAAGGACGAGAAGACTCACTCCCTTTCGCAGGTTCTCGTCGGCCAGCCACCACCGCAAGTCCGTCTGTTCCAGAGACCCCATTGGGATCAGAGTGTCCGGGGAATCGGATCCTTGATTCCACCGGGACTTGAGCCGCCATTGAAGGGATCTCATCCTGAGGCGGCTGTTTGGAACCAGACGGGCCAGGGAGGATAGGTGGCCCAAGAGACGCAACCACGATTGGGCGGGGAGTTCTTTTCGCCTGAGGAAAGGTTCCGCCACCCTCCTCAGCCTTGCTATCCGGTCGTCTGATGGAAAGGCTTTGTGGAGATTGGTGTCTATTAGCATGCCTAGATAAACCAGTCGTTGGGACGGCTGCAGAGAGGACTTCTCGAGGTTTACCACGATCCCCAGATCCTGGCAAAGATCTAGAAGCCTGTCTCGGTGTCGAAGAAGGGTCGACTCCGAGTCTGCTAGGATCAGCCAATCGTCTAGGTAACGAAGGAGACGAATGCCGTTCCTGTGCGCCCAAGTCGAAATCAGGGTGAACACTCTGGTGAACACCTGAGGAGCTGTGGAGAGACCGAAACACAGCACCTTGAACTGGTAGATCTTGTTGTCTAGGCAGAATCTCAGGTACTTCCTGGAAGACGGATGGATTGGGATCTGGAAGTACGCATCCTTTAGATCCAGTGTACACATGAAGTCTTGTGGTCTCACCGCAAGTCTGACCGTGTCTGCTGTCTCCATGCTGAACCGGGTTTGTTTGACAAACCTGTTCAGAGCCGAGAGATCGATGACGGGTCTCCAGCCTCCAGTAGCCTTCTTTACAAGAAAGAGTCGACTGAAGAAGCCTGGAGAGCCGTCCACGACCTCCTGGAGAGCACCCTTCTCGAACATGGTCTTGACTTCGGCCTGAAGGGCCAGCCCCTTTGCCGATCCCATGGCATAGGAGCTCAACGACACTGGATTCGCTGTCAGGGGAGGTTGAGATGACGTGAACGGGACGCGATAACCTTGGCCGATCACTGAGATCGTCCAAGCATCGGCCCCGAGATGTTGCCACCTGCGGACGCAACGCTGAAGGCATCCCCCCACAGGTGGACACGCAGGGGGACTGCCACCCCTAGGGCTTGCGGCCGCGGCCGCCACTCCTAGAAGTCTTGCCTCCCCTGGAGGACTTACCACCCCTCTTGACCTTGGCTGGAAAGGGCTGGGGCTTAGACACCACTTTCTTAGCTGCCGGTGCCTGTTTTGGAGCCTTACGAGGCTGTTGCTGCTGTTGTGGCGGAGCTGGAGGCTTATAGGGCCGAGTTGTAAGGGCCCTGTGGAGGAGGGAGTCCGTGCTGGATTTCCTCCACCTCTCAGCCGTTCGCTCCAAGTCTTGAGGCTCAAACAGGCTCTCCCCCAGGAGGGAGGCATGTCGGAGCCTACACACATCTACGGCGGGGACCTTCGGATGGAATCTCTCGGACACAGCATCGCGACGCTTCAACACCGAGTTGGCCCACAGAGTGGTAACCTGGTGCGCCAAGAACTCGATGGAGCGGGTGCCCGAGAGCAAGAAGGTCTCTAGGGCCTTCCTATTGGTCTCCTTGGACAAGTCCTCAGATCGCAATAGGATGCCCAGAGATCCTAACCAGAAGTCCAGCCACGAAGTGGCCTGCATGGCACACTTAGCGACCTTCTCGTGGTTAAGGATCTCTGCCGCCGAGAAAGACACCTGCCGGGCAGAGAGTTTCTCCAAGGGAACTCCCTTCTCCAGCTCCTCCACAGAGTGATGGAGAGGAAGGGCGAGGTTGTGCTCACCCAGGATCTCGAAATACCTCCTCTGCTGAAGGCGAGGAGGAGGGATGAGTTTGTTCCCGGCAGTGGAACGACTGGAGGAGGCAAGAAGTGCGAGCTGAGCATTGGCCCTAGCTCTGGCACTCTTCAGCCCCCGAGACCAGGGCAGAGCTGCACTGGTCTTAGGGGCCTTCCGAACGTCGAACACTTCATCCAGAATCGTGTCTTTGCCTTCACGGGGGGGGATGACTGGATCCGTAAGACTGTTAAGTTGCCTTATCAGGCTTAGGACCTGCCAGAAGGCATGTTCGGACTCTTGCTGTTCTCCTCCCTGCGGGCTGGCAGCTAAGTCTCCTGCCCCAGGAATCTCTTCCTGGGGTGATACGTGGACATTCCCCTGGGTAGTCGTGGGTTCCTGTCGAATCCTTGCAGAGGATTTAGGGATGGTCTTGGAATCCTTGGGCTCCCTCCTAGGAGGGATACAGGATCCCAACAACGAGGTTCGAGGGGCCCCTTCCTCACGAGACGATTCTCCTGCCTGAAGCGAAGCCTCCCCCCCTGGTGCCGAGGGGAAGACTACCGGTCCACTGGACTCACCTGAGGACGGAAAGGCCTCGTCCACGGGAGAAGGAGAGAGTACTCGTGCAGGAGAGGGGACCCTCGAGACCGACCTCTTGGGAACCAACTTCGCCCTGGAGGAAGTCACCACGAAGTCCACTCCTCTCTTTCTCTTCAGCGTAGGAGAGACAGCCGCTGGTTTGTTACCCTGGCCGGCGAGTGCTGGTTTCAAAACCCTCACTAACGCCCGTGCCAGCGGACCAAACCAAGTCTGCTGCTCAAAGGACACAGAGTCCGAAATCCTCGCTAAGGTGAAAGGGATCGGGCGATCCTTTGGAGTGGACACAACGGTACCTGCCTGAAAAGAAGGTGGGGAAGAATGCTGTAATGACCTGTCCTCGTCCTGCAATACCAACCTGTGCTTGGATGGAGGTGATCCCGAGTGCCGTCTAGGAGCACGCGTCCCTGCTGCTACCACCGGCTGTGGAATTCGCCGCGAACTATGGTCGCGCGAGGGTTGATCAGCATCCGCAGGAAGGCGATCGTTCAGGGTGTTGCGATGAGGAGCAGCATGCGTAAGCGGGCGATCGTGCAGGGTTGTGCGATGGCGAGCAGCATGCGCAGGTGAATGATCGCGAGAAAGGGTGCGATGGTGATCAGCATCCGCAGGAAGGCGATCGTTCAGGGTGTTGCGATGAGGAGTAGCATGCGTAAGCGGGCGATCATGCAGGTTCGTGCGATGGCGGGCAGCATGTGAAGGTGATCGCTGGCGAACTGGTGATCGCTGGCGAGCTGGTGATCGCTGGCGAGCTGGTGATCGCTGGCGAGCTGGTGATCGCTGGCGAGCAGAAGGTCGACGCGTGTCCTGTGAGAGGATAGGTTCACGAGCAGGAACGGGAAGATCGCTGGCGCGTTGGCGAACATGTGTTTCTGACACACGCGCAGCACGATGTTGCGTAGCCACAGGACTAGGTGGATGGTGAGCAGGGAGTTCAGCAGGAACTAAAGGGTGGTCAGAGACCGCAGGGCGATGGTCCTCAAATGAGCGCTGACGCTCGGAAGAGAGCTGACGAGCAGGAGAGCGCTGGCGAGGGGGGCGAACCTCAGGAGAGAGCCGACGAGCAGGTGAGCGTCGGCGAGCAGGAGATCGTCGACGAGCAGGAGATCGCTGGCGAGCAGGAGATCGCTGGCGAGCAGGAGAGCGCTTGTGCGCTGGCCCTGCTCGCGTAAGGGAAGAATCCCTTAGCCCCGAAGGGACCGTTGCCCGTCGGGTGACGAGTTCTCCAGAAGGCGAAGATCCGGCAGGAGATGGTGAGCGGTAGCGGTCTGCAGAGAGGTTCATCGGTTGAGGCTGACGAGGAGAGTCCCCCCCGGAGGACGAAGACCCAAAAAGGCGCCTCTTAGTCCCCCTGTAAGGGGAAGGGAGGCCCTTGTGGCGTAGAGGGCGGTGAGCCTTACGGCGGAGGCGGCCTCGGGGGAGATCGTCGGGACCATCGGTCCTCCGAAGGGGAGTCTCCTTCAAAACACTTCTCTCAGAAGGAAGCTGGGCAGCAGTCGAGACCGAAGGACTCACTTCCCCCTTCGAAGGATGCACGGAAGGAGGAGGAGAGCCTAGAGCACCATCACCAGCAACAGCACCTGCGTCGGAAGGCCCAGCCACGTCGGAGGCCTCTGTCACCACGACGTCGACAATAGACAGAGGGTCTACCTCCGCTACCACCGGCGACTGTTTAACAGCGGCCCCCAACGAGACAAGGTCAATAAGAGCGACCCTGGAGGGCAAGCCCTTAAGCCCCAGGGACGACCAAATCTGTAACAGATCATCACTGGATAAAGTATTATTATCAATAACCTCCCCCGGAGGAGGAGGGGGAACCACCTCGCTATGGGAGGCGACGCCCTCTCCCCCCACCGAAGGTAGGGAAACAGAACAAGGGCCTGCGCTCCCACTCGGACGACTCTCCTTAGGAGGCGGACGAGGGGGAGCTTCGGAGGAGGTTTGGGCGGCGGAAGAAGAGTCCCGAGAACCTTCCTCCTTCAAGGCTAACCCCGGAGGAGAACGGTCTCTCTTGGACTTCTTCTTACGCCGACGGCCAAACCTCTCCCACTGGGAGGCAGACCACTCCCTGCACTCACGGCACATGTTATCCTGGTCGCACCGTCGGCCCCGACATTGAGGGCAGAGGGTGTGAGGATCCGTAATCACGTCCGACATGAAAGTCCCACAAGGACGGCCGGCAACTCCAGGGCATGTACGCATATTAAATAAAAGAAAATAACTGAAGGTCAACTTCCAACCAATCACACAAGCTGAAAAGAAAAAGAAGAAAATTAAAGGCTGTCACGAAGGCGATGAACAGACACGTCTGATCACCGCCGAGCCAAAAGTGAAGTGAAGCAAGTCACCGGTGTGTGGAGGGGGGAGGGGTAGCAAGCTACCCTTCCCCACCCCCCGCTAACTAGCGCGGGGGTAATTAACCCTCGTTAAAAACTATTGGCTCGTCATTTCAGCTGCGCTAAAAGTAAACCCTTTGTAAATAGCGTGGTTTGTATTTCGGTTACGGAACAAGTTACAGTTTCATCCTTGGGTCATACCCAACATGACTACCAAGTTTGGTCGAAATTGGTGCAGTAGTCTCAGTGTAAAGTTGCTCACTAACATGGCGAAGGTAATGATCAAAAGAGGTCGGACTGCGAGATAGAAGAAATCCTTGAGGGAGGTAAGGTAGAAGATTAAAAAGAAGGCGGACAGTAATGACACAACATACAGACGTCACTCTACGGAAAAAACCTTAAGAGTGTACTCACCAAACCACCTTGAATAGAAGAGATGCTGGCACCCCTGGAAGGTGGCGTGTGGCCCGTAGGTCTCGGGCCACCTGGGGCCGGCGTCAGGTACTTCAAGATGCCATTACTACTGGAGCTCGTTTGTTTATTGTTCTTACTCTTGTCTGCCACCCTGGTGGCTGCGGCTGCCCTGCAAGGGAATATCTAGGTAAGCATTTGGTTTTAATCTAAGTAGAGTGTACAAGGGATTATCATAAGAAAAGATTGGAAATATTAGTGAAAAAGACTAACAACTAAACGGAAAGTGACATTAGCCAAGTCGATATTATCTGGTAACTTGATTTATTTTTAACTGTAGCATTTATATTAGCTTTATTCTGTAGAAATAAGTCCTCCCCGTATTACAGGTTTAAGTATTTTACTAAGCCATAATCAGCAGAAGACAAGGATGTACCAAAACAAAATGTGATTATACAAACATGTGATAAGGAAATCTTAAATCCTGTCTAATATTTTTTTCTTTCCACCATTTATCAAATCGTTGTTTAGCAAAGACCGCAAGAGATTTATTTGACGGCTGTTTACTTTGTTCGGACGTTACTAAATTAAAACAAATTCCTTTGTAAATCATTCTTAAAAAAATTACTTTTCTTTATTGCTTAAATTTCTAGAGCACTAAGTGCATTACTCTATGCTCAATTTCTTTTTATGAGGCACATTTGCACCGACTCGCAGAAATGCCTTTTTAGCACGGAAAAGTTTCCTACTAGCTGATTAGTTAGAATGATTTTGTCCAACCAGTCAGCTAGTAGGAGACTTTTTCGAGCAAGAAGGGCAGACTTGCGCGTTGGTGCACATGTGCCTTATTAAAAAATACCGAGTATAATAAGTCCTGTACGAACCTCGTGTGGCTAGCTCATGTAGCTCTGGCATGAAAGCAAAAGGATTTAAGAAGCAGGAAAAAGGGAAAATGAGTTGGGGAAACAGGAAAATGAGTTGAAAAAAGGGAAATGAGTTGGAAAAGGGAAAATGAGTTGGAAAAAGTGGAAAATTAGTTGGGAAAAGGGAAAATGAGTTGGGAAAAGGGAAAATTAGTTGGGAAAAGGGAAAATGAGTTGGGAAAAGGGAAAATGAGTTGGGAAAAGGGAAAATTAGTTGGGAAAAGGGAAAATGAGTTGGGAAAAGGGAAAATGAGTTGGGAAAAAGGGAAAATGAGTTGGGAAAAAGGGAAAATGAGTTGGGGAAAAGGGAAAATGAGTTGGGAAAAATGGAAAATGCATAGGGAATAAGGGGAGAATGAGTTGGAAAAAGGGAAAATGAGTTGGAAAAAGGGAAAATAAGTTGGGAAAAAGGGAAAATAAGTTGGGAAAAAGGGGAAAATTAGTTGGAAAAAGGGGAAAATGAGTTGGAAAAAGGGGAAAATGAGTTGGAAAAAGGGAAAATGAGTTGGGAAAATGGAAAAATTAGTTGGGAAGAAGGGAAAAGTGAGTTGGGAAAAAAGGGAAAAATGAGTTGGGAAAAAGGGAAAAATTAGTTAGAAAAAAGGGGAAAATTAGTTGGGAAAAGGGAAAACGAGTTGGGAAAAAGGGAATATGAGTTGGGAAAAAGGGGAAAATGAGTTGGGGGGAAAAAAGGATACAAGCTGGGAAAATGGTGAATCAGTTTTGAAAGACTAAAATGAGTTTGGGAAAAAGGAAAATGCATTGGGAAGTGGGAAGATGAGTTGACAAAAGGAAAATGCATTAGGAATACGAGGAGTATGGATAAAGGAAGAGTTGGTATAAAAAGGAAATTGAGCTGGAAAAGGGAAGACGAATAAGCCAATAACCTGGAGCTGGTCTGGCATCGCATGTAGCTGGGTCAAAAAGTGTCCCTGTACTAATAAGTAGTTGAAAATAAAAACTTACGCTGCACGCTCCCGAGGATTCAGCGGTCCCTTGCAGTTGTGGTCCAAAGTATGCCGGTGGCGCAGACAGAAGTCTAGGCCACAAGAGTCGCACGTTACCTTCACCATCTCTTTGCCTTTACACTTTGGGGCCGAACATTTATTCGTGTAGATCTGAAAGGAAGAGACACAATGAAGGTAAAAGGTTTTGCCTAAGGAAAATGAGATAGTCAGCTACAAATTCCTAATTGTTTAAACACGATAACCTGACAGGTCTAAAGTAATTAATTTCCATGTGTTCTTTCTGTCTTCATTGTTTTCAAAACTCATTTGACAGTTTTACTAAAATAGATCCAAAATGTGAGCTTTGTTCAGAGACTTTTCGACAGTTGGGACTTCCAACTTTTCATGAACTTTACCGAAAAATATATCAACCTTTTCTACGAGGAGAAATTAGCTTTCCCCTAATAACTAACAACATTATCAAAACCCGACCTACATAAACTAACCTTCGTTTTGGCTTTATTTTTGCAGTTATTTTCCAAGTGATCGTTGACGGCTAAATCTGGAGGCTGGCCTCTCTTGCTGGGCACTGGCTGATCACACAGGGGACATATAGGAACTTGTACATCTGCACGGTAGCTCTCCGCACAGTTGTGCGCGGTGTACGTGTGGTGGTCAACGCTGGAATGAGATTTACAATGCAGTACTTCATTTTCATCTGATGGGTTTATTATTATTATTATCATTGTTATTAATTGCTAAGCTACAACCCTAGTTGGAAAAGCTGGGGGGTATAAGCCCAGGGGCCCCAACAGGGAAAATAGCCCAGTGAGGAAAGGAAACAAGGAAACATAAAATATTTTCAGAACAGTAACATTAAAATAAAATTTCCTATATAAACTATATTTTAAACCAATATTTTCTCCAGAATGTATAACTTGAATGTACTGGTAGTATAATTTCACATAACGATATGCTATAGACGGATTATATAGCCTTCTTATACTATAATTATTACAAAATCTTATACAGGTACTTATAAAATCTAAAATTCTAAATAAAAGTAAGACTTACCAAAATTCCTTTTTACAGAGGTTACATGTGAATGGTAGGAAGTCTGAAAAAAAAAAAAAAAAAGACTATAAGAGAAACAGATACCTCTTGTAAATAAAAACCGCTCGATCCTAAATCAGTTAAAGTTCCTTCCACAATAAAAAAAAAATGAGCGAGTATCCTACCAAGTTATAGATTTATTTTACTGCAAAAAACTTCAAATGTATTGCACAGAGAAAGGCAAGGTCTTTACTCATTAACCCTTTTACCCCCAAAGGAAGTACTGGTACGTTTCACAAAAGCCATCCCTTTACCCACATGGACGTACCGGTACGTCCTTGCAAAAAAATGCTAAAAAAATTTTTTTTTCATATTTTTGATAATTTTTTGAGAAAATTCAGGCATTTTCCAAGAGAATGAGACCAACCTGACCTCTCTATGCCAAAAATTAAGGCAGTTAGAGCAATCTAAAAAAATATATACTGCAAAATGTGCTGGGAAAAAAATAACCCCCTGGGGGTTAAGGGTTGGAAATTCCCAAAGAGCCAGGGGGTAAAAGGGTTAAAGTTCCTTCAATAATAAAAAAAATGAGCGAGTATCCTACCAAGTTATAGATTTATTTCACTGCAAAAAACTTCAAATAAATTTTCACAGAGAAAGGCAAGGTCTTCATTCATTAAGGCTGCTCCAACTTAAACTAACCCAGTACATTGTTCTTTTGTCAGAAATAAAAGGATTTCTGAACGGTGCATGGGTCAAGTTTTACCGTGTTCAGATAAAAATCCGATAGGATGGAGTTCAGACACTACAATATGGCTACTTTCGCCTACCTGTGGTGAATAACCTGGTTAATACAGAAATCAGTTTCACAGTCCCATTCCCAAGTTGAATTTTTATGTTTTAGTCCAATTTTGATGTCAAAGTATAAGAAAATACCAAAAGAACAGTTTGTGTACAGGAATAAAATCCATTACCAGTTCATTGTAAAACAGTGGAATATTAATTAGGACATTAGAACTTACATAATTGAATAGATCTTTGCATATACACTATTTTGAGTCCCATATACTACTGGTGGAAACCTTTACTAACAAAGTTACAGATTTTAATAAAAAAAAAAAAATGTCGTTTTGCTCCTTTTGTTATCTCAGCACAGGCCACATTAGCCTCTTCCACTCGGAAGTTAAGAAAAACACTAATGGATGGTTCGTCTGTCGTAGGTTATTTGTTCGAAAAAGTTTTATACTGTAATCTAATCTCAACATTACTGTAATTGTTTTCAACATTGGAATACAGTATACACTATAATTACAGCTCTTATTTATTTCGTTAATAAAGAAAAGTTAGGGTAGAAACGTGTGTTCGATATATTTACTTTGATAATGAGAAATGTTAGTCAAATCCATGTTCGAACAGAGGCTGGAGCGCGAAGCTACAACGCGCACCTTCGTTAAACGTGCATAACTGAAGTAACAGATAAATCAGATGAAATAATACTAAAATACTATCCCTAAGGACTGACACGCGTAGCGAAACATGTTTTGCTAGCCATAACAGAGGAACAGTGAGATAATGTTGAATCGCTACGGAAGAGGGCAAGGGCAGAACAAATACCAATAAATCATAAGCTCAATTAAATAAGGAGGTATTTGTAGTACGATTGACACTGCCACTAATGACTCCAATGAAAATAGAAGGGGAAAATCCCGTTTTCTATGTGTTCTGAAGTCCCGGCAAAAAAAAACTCCAGTGTTTCATTACCGTTACTCAATTTTGATTACGGTAACTGATTTTTAACTACGATGACTGGTTTTTTATGATCCTAACTGGCGGAAACAACAAAGTTTGTAAAAGTTCATTAAAAAATCAGTACAATTAGACTAGGACACTACATTTAAAGGTGTTTTGAATGTTAGGTTTTATCATGCTTAAGGACGGAACAAGTTTTTCTACTAATAAACAGGTGTTCCTTATAGGAAATCTCCCATTTTCTTCGTAAATGACGCTCATTTTCATGGCAGATAAAAACTTAGTGAAATATATATATACACACACACATATATATATATATATATATATATATATATATATCTGCCAATAATGGTGGATGTAACTATAACTTTACCGAATGTTACTGATAACGATACTTACCGTAAAGCCATAACCTTTCCGTTATGGTAGTCGACTCACCATAAATAAAAAACTATGGACTTCCCCCAGAAATAATGATAAAAAAAACATTCAAATCACTACAATATACATAAAAAATGTCTTAAATCCTACAAACAGTATATTGCACCATTTTATAATTTTACGAAAATTTGAGCATAGGCAATTTGGGTTAGGTTAGGGATAGCGATATTAACGTGGTCATGAGTTCTCTAATTAGCAGATTAGGATGATTTTAATGAGTAAAGGATGAATTTGATGAGTAAAGGATGAGTTTGATGAATAAAGGCTGGATTTAATGCGTAAAATAATCTTAAAACTTCGACTTACCCAATTGAAAACAAGTAGGTTCAGCGCAATGTTTTCCTAAGTGTGGTAGTTCCATTTCGAGTAGGAAAAACCTTTAAATTAACAGGAAAAACCTTTAAATAGGCAGGAGAAACCTTTAAATAAGTTATCACAACCAAATAGGAACGAATATCACGTTAAATAAACCAGGAAATAAGGTTCACCTCGACCTTCAATGTGTCGACTGACAAGACTCCTCGCATCAGCTGTTTATATACTGACGTCATTCAATAGTGACGTCATAGATGACGTCATATCATAGAGATATGGCATATGAACGGCCTGGTTCGTTCAACATCCGGTTCCAGGACGTTCTGGGACGTTCTATGACGCAACATGTAATATGATGATTCATTAGTTATTTTCATTAGTAGTATTATTACTTGCTAAACTACAACCCTAGTTGGAAAAGCAGGATGCTATAAGACCAGGGGCTCCAACAGGGAAAGAAGCTTAGCGAGGAAAGGAAACAAAGAAAACTAAAATATTTCAAGAACAGTAACAATATTAAAATAAATATTTCATATATATACTATAAAACTTTGACCAAATTAATAAGAAGAGAAATTTGATAGCATGGTGTGCCCGAGTGGACCCTCAAGCAAGAGAACTCTAACCCAAGTCTTTTATATAGTGGATATGAATTAAAACTATCACAAAGTTATCCCCACAGGATTATATAGGTTTATTTTCTATAGATTATTATATGGAAAAAACAATTTTCACGTTGTTACTGATTTTAGATTGATTTTTAATTGTTCATAGCTTCTCTTTGTAGGTCTACTTTAA
Organism: Palaemon carinicauda; assembly: GCF_036898095.1. Taxonomy (NCBI): domain Eukaryota; kingdom Metazoa; phylum Arthropoda; class Malacostraca; order Decapoda; family Palaemonidae; genus Palaemon; species Palaemon carinicauda. The sequence continues at coordinate 292,035 of NW_027168638.1, forward strand.
CCTATTTTTAGGGCTGCTTTTCCGGTCCCATACAGCTTGGGAACCTTACTACTCTCTACAGGACCTCCACTGTCGTTTTATCATGTTCGTTCAGAATATTCGACATTCCATATCACACATTTCACATTTACTGTTAAATGCTTTACATATGAGAGCGTAATAAAAAAGATTGAATACTTTCTTATATTTTTCAAGTGTATTGATAATGTAGATTTGACAATAAACTCGAACTATTCTGTGTGAGGTACTAAAAACTTTAAGAATGTGGACGATAATTTCAGGAACTTTATTTTTCCTGTTGGGCACATGGTTCCTGTATGTGTGATAGAACCAGAAAAAAACAGCCCTTATAGTAAAGTGAAGTAAAGATCATCTTAACTCAGTGGTACGAGCAACGAGATAAGTAAGACAAACATGCAAGAGTTGCCAATGTATGTTTTTATCACGAGTTGCAAGATGATAAACT